>NW_026111183.1:375595-507060 GCF_024679095.1 Eriocheir sinensis | reverse complement strand
GCAAAGCCTGATTCTGCAACAATTTTCTTAAGCTCATCTGTTCGAACTGCAGAAGCTCTGTAATAAGATGCTACAGCTTTGATATTTGTTCTCCAATGTTTGATCTCAGTCACTGATGCCTCTGAATCAGAAAATGCTAGATCTGATAGATGTACCACACACCATACACAAAGAAGATCTCTACCTAGATATTCATTTAGCTTGGCCCATAACCCAGACTTCCTTCCGATATTTGCACTTTCGCCATCTGTAGTCAATCCGGTCAGCTTCTTCTTTGCCACCTCGCCAATACCCAGGTATTTGAAATTAGTCAGTACAGCATCCATTAATCCTTCAGCCACACGTTTTCGGAATGACTTTCACCAAGGAAAATGTTCTTCATGTTCTTTTCCTCCCACAAAACGATCAGTAATAAATTTGTTATCAACTGAATATTCATCAACAGAACCATCAACTTGTAGTGAAAAGCAGCCAGAATCAATTATTTTTTGAACAGTAGCTTCCATAACTACTTCAGCAACAGTGTCAAGCATCTCTCGATACACATTTGGATCTCGATAATGAAATGCAGATGCCGGTGGCTGAAAATCACAAAGGATGCATCGAGCCCATATTCACGGTATACAGAGATCTGGTTGCTAGAATGCATTTTTGCCAGTGATCGGCTAGGCCATGAATTCGCAGATCATGTCATTTGCTTGCTGTCATTATGCACATCAACTGCTAACTCGATTAACTGGGATACAGTTTCAGCTTCATGTGACTTCATGTTATTTACCCATGGGTGTTCATCAGACTGACTTAACTAGAGTTTTGGGTCTCCTCTGCACAAACTGCAGCTTTGTGGACGTCACTCTTCAGATGATCAATAATTCTCTTCAGTTCCTTTAGCCATCTGATCTCAAACCATCAGCCATTGGCACTTGTCCATTGCGTTTAGCATACTTCTTTGCTTCTGAAATATGATTGTACCACACTGTGCATTTTAAACCTTGTCGCCTTCTAATCGCGTTTCTCTAGTACATTAGGATATGAGGAAAGTAGCCAAAAAAAAAATCAACCTTGCATCCTTTATACCACTCAGTCTCTGTACACTCCTCCTCCTGTGTGAGAATATCACATCTAGATACTGCTCCTCTTCCTGCCGGTCGGCTGCTTCAAGGCCTTGTTCTTCCTCGCTTCTGAGGTCACGTCCTTGGAGAAATTAGCACCGAAACAGTTGAAGAGGGACCTGCTGATGTGCGGCAAGATGGTGTTGGCCAGGTTGTGCCCCTCCTGGCACCTGTACCCCTGCAAGGTCGGGTCTGAGGCCGCCAGGAACTCCAGGAGGTGCCTGAACCCGTCCCTGTGGCGCATGGCAAGGGAGAGGAACCTCAACCTGCGCTCCTTCTTGTCCTCCCTGCACATCAGGGAGTCCCACAGCGACATCCCGAAGGACGCCATGTGGGCCATTGGAAGAGATGGCCGCTTCAGGACCGCCCGGCCCGTCTCCAGCTCTCCCCTGTCGACCAGCTCGACCAGGGCGTCGAACATCACAGAGGGCGGGTCGCCCCTCTCGAGCTCCACGGTAATCTTCATCTCCTCCTGCTGGGCAAGCTCCTGCTTGCAGCACTCGGCCACAGAGGAGTTGGCCTGGACCTTCCTGGCCAGGTAGCCGGCGTAGTTGCCGACCGCGGCGAGGAGCAACTCGTCCGTCGGCGGGTCCGGCTGGTCGCGGCGTCCTCATATCTTGTGTCTCCTCCGTCACTTCCACTCGATCCACTGCCTTCTGTGTCTTCTTGTATCGTCCTCTGGATCCTTGCAGTTGTGGGGAAGGGTACAGAGACGATGAATAACTGTAGGTCCTTTACTTGGAGAGCAAACAGAGGCAGGACAGCGATAATCCTTTACAGAGGGGAAGTGCCCAGCTGACTGCGTGCCTAAGGCGAGTTAGGCGACGCGGGAACTGAGCTGAGTTGCCATGTAGGCACTAACTAAACGTACATTTCTTGTTTCCTAATACGTAAAACTATGGACTTCACTATCCTACAGTTATCATTCATTTTACGTAAAGATTTGGTAAATTTGTAGCACTTCACCAGTCTCGCATTTCCGAACGAAACTAGTTTTTTTCGGTAGTTTTCGGCCTGTTTTGAATGAATATGCGTGTCATTTCTATCGCAAATCACGTGTTGTTTTTACCCCCTTCCAACCAAGAGACTAATGATTTGCGATAAAAATTTAGAGCACATTCATTCAAAACAGAAAAACCAGAAAAACTAGTTTCGTCCACACAGGTGCATTTAAACTAAAACATAACCTAACTCAACCTAACCTAACCTCACCTAACATAACCTAACCTAACATAACCTAACCTAACCTAACATAACCTAACCTAACCTAACCTAACCTAACCTAACCTAACCTAACCTAACCTAACCTAACCTAACCTAACCTAACCTAACCTAACCTAACCTAAAACTAACCTAACCTAACCTAACCTAACCTAACCTAACCTAACCTAAAACTAACCTAACCTAACACTAACCTAACCTAAAACTAACCTAACCTAACGTCCTGGCCTTGACCGCCCTCCCTCCCTCCCTCCGTTATAAATGATTTCCGAGGGGTGTTTATGGGGATGAATTTACTCAGAATGCGGAGCTCTTTCTAATGGTCAGGGTAAGAAAAGCCATCTCTAGACTGGTGTACTCCTACAATAATACCAAAGATTTCAACCTAAAGTTACGCAAATTTGCCATTTTTTACACAACGTTTTCAAAGTGCACGCATGGTGCTATTTTATATAAGTTACCTTGAATCCTCGACCAAATCACTCTAGAGACACTCCTGCCTGCTTGTATGCACTAAAACTTGAAGATTTCGTCCTGTTTCCACTTAAATTCGGAGTAAGAACGCAGAGTGTGTTTGAGTTGTCGCAGTGAAAGTCGCCATAACAATCGGCCCCTTACGCGAAGCCAGCGCGCCAAGACTGAAGAGATTTCCCGTCAACTAGTTGTGAAGTCTATGCATGGGTGTTCATCAGACTGACTTAACTAGAGTTTTGGACCCCTCTGCACAAACTGCAGCTTTGTGGACATCACTCTTCAGATGATCAATAATTCTCTTCAGTTCCCTTTAGCCATCTGATCTCAAACCATCAGCCATTGGCACTTGTCCATTGCGTGCATACTTCTTTGCTTCTGAAATATGATTGTAGCACACTGTGCATTTTAAACCTTGTCGCCTTCCTAATCGCGTTTTCTCTAGTACATTAGGATATGAGGAAAGTAGCCAAAAAAAAATCAACCTTGCATCCTTTATACCACTCAGTCTCTGTACACTCCTCCTCCTGTGTGAGAATATCACATCTAGATGAAGTTTCTGTAACTCCTGTTATTTTCGTTGCTGGGCATGCTGGCGTTATATCACGGCTGCCCTCTTTACCACCACCTCTCTGTGTAAAATTGTCAGACCCAGTTAACGGGGTCACTAAATCTCTTGAAGGTGTCTCATCAGAACTGAGAGATATTGATCCAGTTGGTCTTTTTTTTGCTGCAGCTGAAACACTGAAATAATCTGTGATACGTTTAGCCATGCTTGAGACTTGAGTCTTGACTCTTGAGTTCTTTTAATTACTGAAAAGTGAAAAATATAAATGAATAATATTTTGTGATAATCTACTACCAAACTCGAAATATAATTTCACATAATACTAATACTAATACTAATAATAATAATGATAATAATAATAATAATAATAATAATAATAATAATAATAATAATAATAATAATAATAATAATAATAATAATAATAATAATAATAATAATAAAATAACAACAACAATAATAATAATAACAATAATAATGACAACATCAACATCAGCCCTATCTTATACTTCTAAGTCACACTGAGGCAAATAAATTGATGAAATGGTCCTTTAAATATGTGCTTAATCAATAATCATATTAAATATTAACGGATCTAGACTTAGTGAGGCGCCTTTTTATTAAACTACACCAGCTGACCCGGGTCCATGATGGGGTATAAGGACTTACTAGGCTGTTTTCCTTATGTCTGGCTACATAAACAATCTGGGAGGAAGGCCTAGATATAACACAGGACCCAGGAGCCCTTTTCTCTCATATACTGGCAAGAGCACGTTACAGCCGGCGGCAGGGGACACGCCCTCCCACTTCTCCCAACTCTCACCGTCATTCCTATACAAAAAAAAAACCACTCCCTCCTATGTGTAATACTCCCAAGCAGATTGTGAGGCTCTAAGCCAGGGGTTCTTAACCAGGGGTATCCATACCCCTTACGGGCCTTACCCCTTACGGATCTGGGAAGTGAATGTTTGGGGTATGTTACTCGACCTCTGGCAGACAAGTTATAGGACTTTTGATGAAAATTATTTTGACAGGCAAGTTAAGAGGCTATAGGATCATACTGGGCAATCCAGTGGGGTTCTGAAACGGTTCAAACCTTCAGAAGATTGAGAACCCCTGCTCTATGCTGTAGCTAAATTCGGCACTGATATTAAAAGTAACAAAATGTTTTCCTACCTCTCGGGACAACCACAGTCAGGTGGACTTTAAAAACAAACAAGTAACATTCGTATCTGCTGTACATAGCTACATGATGGAAAACTTCCACCATTATATGCTTGGCTGTTTATTTCATCATATATGTATTATTATTATTTTGATAATTTACTATGTTTTCATAAACTATCATACTCACTCTATGTAAAAACACTGAAATCAGTAAGGGAGAAAATTTCAATATTAACGAATTTTCAAATGAAAGAAAACGGAGATAGAAGGCCAATGCAAGAGCTGTCTTAAATTTACAAAAATTTCCTCATAAAGTTTGAGGATTTGATATGGTCGCCCAGTACTTAAAAAATCGCTTTACTGGGCGACCATTTTTCATCACTGGGCGACCAAATGGTCGCCCAGTTATAATGTTAAAAAATGCACTGCTCCGAAAGGGTAAACAAATAACCATTTTTATTAATTAATGTGAAATTACAGAGACAAGTGAGAACTAATCTTTTTTTTTTTAAACTTATAACTATGAGACATTCATTTTTTTCCTATTAAGCTCAAAGAAAGGATCCAGGATAGCAATGCACTTGAACCAGGCCTTTAGAGAAAGTTATCAAAACTTAATGGCGGAACCAAATCATTTACTGAATGGAAAGGTACTGATGAATAGTAATCATGTATATTTGAGATGGTCACAACTCATTTTTTTAAGTGCTTAACTTTTTTTTTTCACTTAATGATAATGCCCAAATGAATACATAATAAATAAATTGAAAACTAAAAACTAGCACCAAATTAAGCTAAAGACTACCCACATGCTGTCCTGAAGACCACAAATCAACCCGGACTCTAGAGGAAACCGTCCAAGTGAATCAAGAATGAGCTCCGGGGGGCAGCATGAGCCAAGAGAAGATGGCGCCACTAAAAACCACTTGCCTGTGCCATGACGGGCTGGGCCCGACTACCATCCAGGCCCCTCAAGAAAGTCTACCGACGCTATAGGCTGGCACGAAAAAAAAATCTTTTTAGGAACCAGATGTACTCTATATTATTCTGAACACACAGGCCGACAACAATCACTGATCCAGCACTGTTGGGCCCGGCAACTTAATAGGGGATATGTTGCTGGATTACAGGTTTGCCTTATCCTGCCCTCTATATATCCTATAACACATATAAATCATCAAATATTGTATGTAGAAAGTAAAGTAATAACTAAAAGACTAGAAAATTAAGTGGAAAATGGACATATCAGTTTTGGATATACATAGTGTCAAATGAGGAAAAAACATATTATGAAAAGGTATGTAGAAGGATATTGTTGCTGGAAATTTGCAGCTCAGTACAGAGCAAAATTCCAAAAAAGTAAATAATTAAATAAACTTTACATTTCAATGAACACTGTTGGACTGGTGGACAGTCTGTACTAAATTATATCTAGTTTTTATTCTGACAACACTTTGTGCAAAACTCCAAATTTGGAGAAAACATCATCCAACTTCTGAACGCTATGATGCCACAATTTCATGATCTTTAATACAACTAGAGTAAATATTTATTTACTTGCCACTTCCTTTTATCGGTATATTTCTTCCATTTGAAAGATTTTTAGTTAATTTGGGTGTTTTGATACCTCATTTGTTGTGCAAATGAATAATAACCACTATGACTTGACATGAGGGTGGATTGTTTCACTCACTTGCTGATATCTCTTTCCCCACTTAACCCAGTACTCCTGTGTTGGCATATACATTTTCTACTAACCTTCAAACCTCCCAAGAAAACACAGGAAGGAGTGTAGAGGTCAAAGCAACAGCAAATCTTTCCATTAGTCCTGTTTCCTTTATTTGTTGTTTTCTTCTTCCATTTGATATATTTTAAGCTCTTTAGTGTTTTGAGGTATAATTTCTTGTACAAATGAATAATAACTATAATATGACCATGTCCATTGGGTCAAGAATGGTATAATTCATGTGCCAATATCTCGTTCTTTACTTAATCAACTATGACATACTATTCTGTTGTCATATATATATATATATATATATATATATATATATATATATATATATATATATATATATATATATATATATATATATATGAGATGGCGCCACTATAAACACTCGCCTGCGCCAGAACAGGCTGGGCCGACCATCAGCCCCACCTGGAAGAAGCCTTATATATATATATATATATATACAGGCATATATATATATATATATATATATATATATATATATATATATATATATATATATATATATATATATATATATATATATATATATATATATATATATATATATATATATATATATATATATATATGTGTGTGTGTGTGTGTGGGTATGTATGTATTTATGTATGTATGTATATATATATATATATATATATATATATATATATATATATATATATATATATATATATATATATATATATATATTTTTTTTTTACAGCAAAAAAAGCAGCTCAAGAGCAAAACAAAAAAGAAAACAATAATGAAAAAAGCCCGCTACTCGCTGCTCCTAAAGTAAAGCAAAAGAGGTGGCCGAAAGGAAGATCAAATACAGGAGGAGAGGTGTCCCGATACTCTCATCATCAAAGAGCTCAAATCATAGGCAGGAGGAAATACAGATGAAGGGAGACTGTTTCAGAGTTTACCAGCGTGTGGGATGAAAGAATAAAGATGTTGATTAACTCTAGCATTAGGGATTTGGACAGTATAGGGATGAGCTTGAGTAAAAAGTCGTGTGCAGCGGGGCCGAGGAAGGGAGGGGGGCATACAGTTAACAAGTTCAGAAGAGCAGTCAGCGTGAAAATATCGATAGAAGATAGAAAGAGAGGCAACATTGCGGCGGAATTTAAGAGGTAGAAGACTATCAGTATGAGGAGGAGAGCTGATGAGACGAAGAGCCTTAGCCTCCACTCTGTCCAGAAGAGCTGTGTGAGTGGAGCCCCCCCACACATGAGATGCATACTCCATACGAGGGCGGACAAGGCCCCTGTATATGGACAGCAACTGTGCAGGGGAGAAGAACTGGCGGAGACGGTACAGAACGCCCAGCCTCGAGGAAGCTGATTTAGTAAGAGATGAGATATGAAGTTTCCAGTTGAGATTTTGAGTTAAGGATAGACCGAGGATTTTTAGTGTTGAGGAGGGTGATAGTTGGGTGTTGTCAAAGAATAGGGGATAGTTGTTTGGAAGATTGTGTCGAGTGGATAGGTGGAGAAACTGTGTTTTTGAGGCGTTGAAGGACACCAGGTTCTTCTTGCCCCAATCGGAAATAATAGTAAGGTCTGAGGCTAAGCGTTCTGCAGCCTCCAGCCTTGAGTCGTTAAGTTCCTGAAGGGTGGGTCTTCTATTAAAAGAAGTTGAGTAATGCAGAGTGGAATCATCGGCGTAGGAATGGATAGGACAGTTCGTTTTGGAAAGATCATCAATGAACAACAGAAAAAGAGTGTGAGATAGGACAGAACCCTGTGGGACACCACTGTTAATAGATTTAGGGGAAGAACAGTGACCGTCTACCACGGCAGAAATAAAACGGTCAGAAAGGAAACTGGAGATAAAGGTACAGAGAGAAGGATAGAAACCGTAGGAGGGTAGTTTAGAAAGCAAAGATTTGTGCCAGACCCTATCAAAAGCTTTTGATATGTCCAGCGCAATAGCAAAAGTTTCACCGAAACGGCTAAGAGAGGATGACCAAGAGTCAGTTAAGAAGGCTAGGAGATCACCAGTAGAACGCCCCTTGCGGAACCCATACTGGCGATCAGATAGGTCAGAAGTGGAAAGATGCTTTTGAATCTTCCGGTTAAGGATTGATTCAAAAGCTTTAGATAGACAAGAAAGTAAAGCTATAGGACGGTAGTTTGAGGGATTGGAGCGGTCACCCTTCTTAGGCACAGGCTGTATGAAGGCATACTTCCAGCAAGAAGGAAAGATATATATATATATATATATATATATATATATATATATATATATATATATATATATATATATATATATATATATATATATATATATATATATATATATATATATATATATATATATATATATATATATATATATATATATATATATATATATATATATATATATATATATATATATATATATATATATATATATATATATATATATATATATATATATATATATATATATATATATATATATATATATATATATATATATATACCTAACCTGAAAAGCATAGGAAAGAGTATAGAGGTAAAACTCAACTGTGAAATCAGCAATGAAATGTGTGTGGGAACCTTATCCTCCACGGGCAACTTAAACCCGTGGCTCACCACCAAATCTTCTCTGCTGCCACTGACAACAACGGTGTAGTACAAAGCCTATCACGCATATTTCTTGTAAATAATCAACATAGCAAATCTAATTAAACTAAATTTATCCTAATCTGATCTAACCTAAACTAACCTACCTACCTAACGAACCTAACCTAATCTACCTATGACAAATATATGTTTGACATTGTAATATTGATTATTATTCATTTGCGACGGAAATGAAGTACAAAATCATGCAATTCACTACATTTATCACCAGAAAAACATGAACCACATAAGAAAATCGTTGGTTGGGTGAAACTGTAACTTGTCCAAATGTTTTGCTAAGCAATGCGGTAACCCACAGGTTGACGTTGCCATAGGCGACGTAAACCCGTGGCTCACCACTTCATCGCTGCCGAACAGTGCAAAGACCACGTACCACATGTATAAAAGATCAAACTTAACTAACCTGACCCTAACTATATTTCACTTTGAACAGCCTACACATGGCATGGCGGCCATTCAGTCAGTTGGCAGGGGAGTCAAGATTGCCACGGTAATAATGGTTACTATTAATCATTTGCACAACAAATAATTCATCTAAACACTCATATGACCCCCTCAAAGAAAATGAAATGGAAGAACAATAACAAAACCTGGGAATGGCAATAAAATAAATAAATACCATGTAGAGCTGAGTAGCAGAACTAATATCAGCACAACTTTCCATCAACTCACGCCCAACTTCTCTCTGATCTTCTCATTTAGCTGTCCAGTACATCCCAAACTTCCCTTCACCTTGACCCATCCTCATTGTCTGATAACATTTCCGGGCCATTTTACTTTCTTGTGTGCTTTTACACTAGAATATTACCGAGCCTCCGTGGTCAGTGTGCCTGGCTACTACTCCGCGGGCCCGGGTTCTACCCCGGCCCGGGCAGTCGGCGTGCAGCCCACCCAGCTGTTCATTCTCCCTTTCGGGCTGGTGGATAAATGGGTAGCTACCTGGGGAAACCTGGAGAAGGTAAACTGTGGTACCCGGATGTCACACTGGCCCTGTGTCCCGGGGTGATGGGCTCCCTCCCACCACAGGCTCAAGGGCCAATATCACGGAGATGAACACCGAGGCCACGCACTGCCACAGCGTATGCCCCCAACTTTACCTTCTTCTTCTTCTTCTTGGGTGTTTTATGGGGCTAATTAGGCTGTGGGATCACAGCCTCCAGAGTCCCGTCAAGCTGAGTCCGGCTGGTTTTCAAACTAATCTGATGATGTGATGACGACGATGTCAACGTCCCGCTTTTCTAATGGGTTGACAATCAAATTCAATTAACAAAACTGAAAATTATATTGCGAAAGTGTATTGTAGTGAGAAGCGACAGATAATAATACGCAGTGTGTGTAAATAAGCAGAGGGGAGGACCAAGAAGAGGAGGATTTACGAGGCGATATAAGGCGATACAAGTCAAAATAAGAAGACATAAGGGTGGAGGTGGTTTATATAATGATTCAATGTGTCTCCTGATGACATTTCACATCATCCACCTGCATGATGGAACCGCATTATTCGGCATATATGATATACTACAAACTTTCCCAACGTTTCCAAAATGATACCTTATCAAAATTTATGATTATTTATGTAGTGTATTTGCTGGAGAGAGAGAGAGAGAGAGAGAGAGAGAGAGAGAGAGAGAGAGAATGACGGTTAATGCCATATTAACGTTATGTTCACATATCTTGAACTAACCTATAATACTTATTCACTACGTATATACAACGTTTTCAACTTTTCAAGCATTAAATGCAGCGCTTATTTTCACGATGTTATAAATACGTGAGCATGACGTAAAACCATTACGTAGTGTATTCGTAGATGTAACACGATCGAATTACAGTAACGTTCAAAGAGACTATATACCAAGAGACAGTGGTATGTAGTAATTCCTTGGGCGTGCGCAAGTAGCCCCCATCTATTGGGGTCCACCAAAAACGTCACTTTTCAGGGGTAGCTTTACTATTTTTGAAGTACCTGACACAGCACCCTATCCAGCCTTTACTTTTTTTCTTCATTATTGTAAAATGATTTACTAATGGGGTAAAGAAAAATGTATTTGTTCTTATGTTTTATTATTGGTATTATCTATACTCTATCACTTTGTTATTTTAGGAAAATATGGTGTAGAAAGCATTTGCTAATATATATATATATATTTATATATATATATATCTATATATATATATATATATATATATATATATATATATATATATATATATATATATATATATATATATGTGTGTGTGTGTGTGTGTGTGTGTGTGTGTGTGTGTGTGTGTGTAGCAAACATATCCAGTGCTTTAAATACAAGCAAAGCATACAACATTCTATGCATGCTAGATTACTATAATGCCTTTGCAACTGTGGTAACCCGGACGTCACACTGGTCCTGTGTACCAGGGTAATGGGTTCCCTAACACCACAGGCTCAAGACCCAATGTTACGGAGATGCGCACCGAGGCTACACGCTGCTACAGCGTATGCCCCCAACCGTACCTTTACCTTTTGCAACATGCTCTTAGCTGAGTAAGAATATCATACTAACTGTACAAGTGCCAGATAATGGCAAGCATTGCATACTGTTTGACAGGGCAGAGAACAAAAGCTTCTAAGCATTACAACTGAAATAAGCAATGGGAGACACTCAAAGCTTGTTCACTGAACATGACCCGATTTATAACAGGCAAAACCAACAATGATGCGTTATATACAATGAAAACTGTATAAAAATGTTGCAAGGCACATCAGTATAAGAGCAAAGCATCATAAAACATGCTGAAATACATGATGGAGGACATCAAGAAGGTAACATATGAGTTGTTTTAAATGGAATGCAATAACTTGGTGGTCCTGGGAGACAGCCGAGCCTGGATGTGAAAAAGGGATGTAGGACACAGTAAGATCTCACAAGCTCTGACCTTGGTGTCAGGGTCATGAAGATATTAAGCTCAGTAGACACAACTATGCAGCGGAGGCACATATGATAAAAGCAAATGAGACAAAATAAGGCAACTCATAGTGTAAGAAAATATCAGGAAAGTTATGCTGCAGTATGTGACACACCAAATTACAGGGCAGAGAGTGATATGTGTCATGATTTCATTATTCAGGGAGTGGCCTGTGGAAAATTACCGCGGGAGTCCCCGCCATTTTGATTGAGCGTAAGAGCGTAAGAGCGTAAGATTACTGTTAGGCCTCTCATGGTTACATTTCTTGGAGATCTAACTAACAGCGAGGCCGTAAGGAAGGAGGTGGAGAGAGACGACACCCTGCACGGCGTACGCAAACGTTTGCAGGAAAACAGTGTCATTCAGCTCAACGACAACCGCGTCAGTTTTATCAAGCAGCGTGGCTTGATTTATAGGCAGATTATCTCTCCCTCGGGTGAAAAGAAATTGCAGTTAGTTGTGCCTGCGAGATACAGAGAGGCTGTTCTCAAGTTAGGTCACAGTACTACTCTAGGTGGTCATATGGGAAGAACCAAGACACTCGCTCGCGTACAAGCACATTTTTATTGGCCAGGGATAGGCCAGGAGGTAGCTAGATACGTGAGGTCGTGCGATGTGTGTCAAAAGACTATAGATAGGGGTAGGGTAAAGCCTGCACCCTTACAGCCACTGCCCATCATCGATTCTCCCTTTGAAAGAGTAGCGGTAGATTTGGTGGGGCCAATGGAGCCCCGAGCCAGCGATGGCTCCCGGTATATTCTTACGCTTGTAGATTTTGCCACGCGTTGGGCGGAAGCGGTGCCGCTGAAGAATATTGAAACACAAACTGTGGCTGAAGCTCTCATGACTATATTTTGCCGAGTAGGTATACCCAGACAAATACTGAGTGATCGGGGTACTCAGTTCACCTCAGGGATGATGGAGGAGGTACTACGTCTGCTAGCGTGCAAGGGGTTACATACCACGCCCTACCATCCCATGGGGAATGGACTGTGTGAACGTTTTAACGGCACACTTAAGAAAATGCTTAAACGCATGGCTACCGAACAACCCAAGGAATGGCCTAGGTACCTGGCTGGCAGAGAAGCGCCACAGAACTCCACCAGGTTCTCCCCGTTTGAGCTAATGTATGGTAGGTCGATTAGAGGTCCGCTTCAGTTATTGAGAGAGCTGTGGGATGACAATGTATCGGACCTGGAGGTCAAGACCACATACCAGTACGTGTTGGATTTAGGTGACAGGCTGAGAGAGACCTGTAACATTGCTAAGGAGGAGTTACTCAAAGCAAAACAAGTACAGAAAAGTTACTACGACAGGAAGGCAAAGTTGCGTAAGCTCAGTGTAGGAGAACGGTGCCAATTTTTGCTTCCCACAGCGAGCAACAAGCTGTTAGCTCAGTGGAAGGGACCTTACGAGGCTCAGGAGAAGGTTAATGACCTTAATTATATTCTCCTGGTTGATGGACACCCAAAACGGTTCCATATCAACATGTTGAAACAATACTACCGGCCAGAAGTAGCCGCAGGTTGTTTGCGAGAAAGTGAGTATGATGAGGAGAAGGTGAGGTGTCTAGAGTTAGTTAAAGCTCACTATTCTCAACCTCAGACCGTAGATGTGGGAGCGGCAGTAGTAATACAAGATGATGAGGACGGCGAAGCTCCTCTCAGTAACACTTCTAGACAGACAGAGTCAGTGCATGGCGTGACGTTGGGAGGAAAGTTAACCCCAGAGGAGAGGGAACTATTGGCATCGTTGCTAGAGCGTCTGGTGGCAGATTAAGATGATCAAAATGTAGGTGGCTCGGAGACTTTATATTCACTAGTGGCAGTGAGGTGTGGGTGCAGTAAGGTGGCGGGGTACTGGATGCGTGCCTAGTACCGCCGGTATAACGAGGATCAAGCCTCTACCTGTAACCCCTGTAACTACACCTCACCCATCGTGAGTAGTGGGGGGGATTCTGGAGCTGCCCTGTGTAGGCCACCCAGCCTCTTGCAGTTTCCCTATGTTCTTATGTTCTTATGATCTTGGGACCTTAAGATTCAGATGAGTCGAGGAACCAAGTGACGAAAGTGTTCAGATTAGATGGGTTCAAGAGTCGCCACCCCATGGTGCGATCAGCCAAGATCACTACTCTCAGCCTCAGGCCGTAGATGTGGGAGAGTTTTGCGGTATGCTTAAAATTTAAGACGCATGGTATGGTGCATGGTGTGATAATGTAAGAAAAATTAGGCAGTTAGCCAGGAATTTATACAATAAGTTACACCATTTTTACACCTACCTACCGCTACTCCACATCTACGTATACATACATAACACCATTTACATATTGTGAATAAATGTGGCGAAGTTCGCCAAGCCCCCTCTAAAAGGTACTGCGCCTCGGTATGGAGTTTTCCCTCTAGTTTGAGTATTAACGTAAATGTTGAGTTTTTTCACTCACAGGCGAACCGTCAATTACCTGAGCAGAGGTTAACTGACATACACCACAGTATGAGAGGGTGTGTGAAAAGTGTGAGAAAGTACTGTCAGGAACATGTTAATGTGAAGGTGCAGGTGTAGGGCATGTTACCAGTGTTGGCAGCGTATTCACAGTTTAAAAACTTTTCTCTGAAGACAAAAGTTTTCTTAAAGGGGGGGCGAAATGTCATGATTTCATTATTCAGGGAGTGGCCTGTGGAAAATTATCGCGGGAGTCCCCGCCATTTTGATTGAGAGAGCGGGAAGAGTCACAGATCAGGCGGGAAACAGAAGCTTTTTAAATCATATTCGTTATTATTGCCAACGCTGAGCTAAGTGTGGGATGCATGACCCACTATGACCAAGTGCATGTGTTAGGTTATTAATAAATAACAATCCATAACCGTTACGGCGCTTTAGCTTAAGTGTTGCACAGAAAACGAGATGTCAGTATGGCGAGAGCTGGCATCTTGGGCGACCGGCGCGCGCGGAGCATTGTGGGACCGCCGCCATCTTCCAAGTCATCTTCCCCCCAGATTCGGCCGCGAGTAGACGTCCCTCCCGCCTCCCGCGCCACGCTGTCCATCGTGGGGTTTTCCTGCCTTTGAGTATCCACAATTCCAGAGTGATTGTGTACTCAGGCGAGGGGAGCCGTTGGGAGGTAAGGAGGGCACGGCGCGTTGCAGTGAGGAACGAGAAGAGGACAGAAGGACTCCAGGCCGAACGGACCACGAGGAAGATCAGGGTGTGGCTTCCCTCTTCTCCACCTACAGCTAAGTAACCATTCGCTAGGATGTTTTAGGATAGCTACTAGGTTGCTGTGTGCTTGGTGTTAATCAGTTATTCTTAATTTCCAGCGAGTCTCTTTGTTGTTTTCAATAAACTTAAGAGCAGGTTTATCTGGCTTTTGCTTACCCTATGAGAGATGTGACTGGTCAGATATTTAAATAAATAAGGACTAGAGGGGCTGTGAGTCTGATAACTCAATTTTCAGTTATTTTATTTTATATTTTTTTATTGCTGAGAATTTACGGGATTTTCGGAAGTCCAGACCTTTCAAGAACCCCACAATATGTATTCCATAGGCTACATCAGCAAACATGTAGCATTTATTGCAAGAAACACACATTAAAGTTGGATGTAATAAAATCATTTGATATGAAACTCCTTGAACTGGCCAACCAAACAAACCACTCTCTGCTCCCCCCTCCCCCCCCCCCTTTAAAAAAAGCATTATTTTTCACAAGGTTTATGAGGCATTAGTCAAGAATATCAACTGCCATTACATTTTGTCAAAAAAAAATCATACCTATGTGATTATGTATATCATATAAAGCAGAAAAAAACATTGCATGCTGTAATACAAACAAGATTACTCCTGGAAGCCACATTAATGATGCCAGACATGTGATGATAGACACTTAGTGTGATGAAATTACATGCTGTATTTCACATCATGAAACCAAGACAAGTGTCACTGCAGCACATATTAGGTAAGGCAGACACCAAAAGCTTGTTACCTGAACAAGATTAAATATAACAGGCAAAATCCACAATAAAGCATTGCATACTGTTGGGTAGGACAGAGAACAAATGCTTCCAAGCATTACACCTGAAATAAACATTGGCAGATATTCAAAGCTTGTGAGCTGAAGAAGATCTGATTTATAACAGGCAAAACCAACAATGGTGCATTACATGCGATATCTGGCAGGGGATTCCTTGCATTACAACTGGAAAGTGGCAGACACCTAAAGCTTGTTAACTGAACAAGATCTGATTTATAACAGGCAAAACCAACAATGGTGCATTACATGTGATATCTGGCAGGGAAGATAAATGATTCCTTGCATTACAACTGAAAAGTGGCAGACACCCAAAACTTCTTAATTGAACAAGATTTGATTTATAACAGGCAAGACCAACAATGGTGCATTACTTGCAATATTTGGCAAAGTATATGGAAAAAAATTCTTGGCGTAACAAGAGTAATACTAAATAATGGCAAATCCCATGAAGTTTCTCTTATTTTGACAAAGCCTGTGCTCTTTGCTGCAGGGCTGTCAGAGTCTGTTTGCTCCAGCTAACATTTACTGAAATACCCCTGAGTCATGAGTGAAGTGTTGAAACTGAAGGCAAGTGAAATACTGTGCTTAGAAATCTATTAGTATTTGGACTTTGATAGTATAAGGCCAGAGCAAACCTCCTCTCTTGTAACCCAATATCTCCTACTAGGCTTAGATCTTGGCATCTTGCAGCATGTTGAACCTGACCTTAGAAAAAATCCACCCCTATTGGATCTAAAAAATTGCTGGCTCTGGGCAAAAACTGCCCAGGAGTTGTAACAGCCTGGGCTTTGAGCTGCCTTGCCCTCCGGCGCAGACGGCAGACTGTTGTGTGCAGCAATTTTCACTTTTCATGTCTGAAAATACATGCAAAAATATTTAATCACAATTAATCACAATTCTAAATAATAAAATATGTGCATGTAATTGCATTATTTTCAGTGCTATAAGGACAGTGAATCTAAGCATTGACATTATGTCTGCACGCCAGCTTCGATGGAAGGCTTCACTTAGATTGCCTGACAAGAGTAATATTTTCAGGAGATGGGGGAGAGGATACAACTGGAGACTCTTGACAGATATAATGTCAAGATCTACAAGCACCCATTTTCCATATATATCTTTGATGTTCAGTCCATACTAAAACATTTGTCAATGTGTTGCCACACTAAAAATCTAAAAATTCCCTGTTTCTCAGATGTTAGTCATACCTAAACCCTGCTAAACCATCCAAGTGAATCAAGAAAGAGTTATGAGAGGCAGCATGAGCCAATAATAAATGGCGCCACTATAAAAAAAAATTGCCTGCACCATGACGGGCCTGGGCCGACCGCCAGGCCCCTGAAGAAAACCTACCGGCGGGTGGGGAAAAAAAAAGGATCACATCAGAAGAATGGACAAAGGTTTGTTAGTGGCACTTCAAGGTTATGCTTCCTCTTCAAAGATTGGCCTGTCATGGTTTAAAGTGGAACAGGATAAACAAGAAACAGGCAGGTATCTGTGGACAATACTGTTACTATCAAAATGGCAAAATTTGAACCTATGCTATCAAAAACATAAGACCCATATGCTGATCACTCGATTAATCATAACGATACTACAGCCATAGAAACGTAATAAAGAGTTTAAATGTTATTCAAAATGTCAACCTTTTTACATACCTTTTTTTTTTAAAGATATGTAGCCTACTGGTGTAACAGTTAAATATTGAACTCAATTTATATGCAGAGATGTGAGGAATGTTATTAAGCTGTAATGTTTCCAACACATTAGTTGTGATTAAACAACACGGAATACAAAGAAACACAAAGAAAGAACAAACAACAGCAGACTTGCTGGTCCTTACGAGGCTGTTTGTGACAAGCTACACTAACTATCTAATCAAAGGTGGAAGATGAAGGACAGCAAAGGCGAAGGCTCCTCCCCACCACCCCATCCCTCCAGCCTAAGCTGGCAGGAAAGAAAAAAGAACCATGCAGCATGGAAAAACTGCATGGAATTTATGTAGGAAAGAGGAAAGAACTACCATTACTGCTACCACTAACCGGGCGATAAAAGCGGACAAGGACACCAGTATTCGAAAGAACTTAACGTTATTACGACAATGAGTAATATCTTAGTTGCTGGTTGGATTCAAAATACTTGTCTAATCTATTCTTGAAGGCCGTAACTGTTGTACTATCAACGACATCACAGGGTAGAGAGTTCCAAACATTAACAACTCGATTGAAGAAGTGTTTAGCTTCGTGCGACGATAATATTTTACCACTTATCTTCAAATTGTGATTTCTTCTTGTTCTATTTGATCGATCAATTGTAAAGTAATCTTCCGCATTAATAGCACTGAATCCTTTAAACATTTTAAACACTTCTATTAGATCGCCTCGCATTCTTCGTTTTGATAGACTGAATAAATTTACTTCTTTAAGCCTTTGTTCATATGATAAATTTCTCAACCTAGGAATCATCTTTGTTACTCTTCGTTGTACCCGTTCCAACTTTTCTATGTCATTTCTGCAATAGGGAGACCAAAACTGTACACAGTACTCTAGACGGGGTCGAACCAACGAATTATACAGTTTTAATATTACTTTTTCCGATTTATTATTAAAGACTCGTCCGATGAAGCCAACCAATTTGTTTGCAGTTTTAACTACCTCTGAACAATGCTGACCGGGCTTTAAATCGCTTGATATAGTGATTCCAAGATCCTTTTCTTTACTTACTGCAGAAAGTTGTTGGCCATTCATTACGTACCGAACGCGATTGTTATTTTTTCCGATGTGCAACACTTTACATTTGTCAACGTTAAATTTCATTTGCCATTGATTGGCCCAACGTACAAGTCGATCTAGATCTGATTGTAAAGCTTCTTCGTCGCGTGTCGCAGTTACTTTACTGGCAATTTTCGTGTCATCAGCAAATTTTGATACTTTGCAAGTGAACCCATCATCGATATCATTAACATAGATTAAGAAGAGCATGGGGCCAAGCACTGATCCTTGAGGTACGCCGCTTCTGACATCGAGCCAGTTAGATGTAACACCGTTTAGAACTACTCTCTGTTTCCGCTCAGACAGTCAGTCCGCAAGCCAATTGTGAATGTTACCCGAGATACCGTGCGCCAATAGTTTGCAGAGCAATCGTTGGTGGGGGACCTTATCAAATGCCTTTTGAAAATCCAGATATATGATATCTACTGATCTGCTTTCATCAAACACCTCAAAAATATAATGAAAAAAATCAAATAAGTTAGTCAAACACGAACGTTTACTACGGAAGCCATGTTGCGAATCATTTATTATAATATTTTCTGCGAAGAATTTCACCATATTGTCGCGAATGATAGTCTCCATTAACTTAGAAACAATCGATGTCAGGCTAATTGGTCGATAGTTTCCTGGATGAGATTTGTCCCCCTTTTTGAAAATTGGTGTGACATTTGCAAGTTTCTAATCCGACGGAACTTTTCCAGCTGTTAAAGATTTATTGAATATGATGGAGAGCGGTTTACAAATTTGATGTTTGATTTCTTTTAAGACCCTAGGGGTAATTTTGTCTGGACCAGGAGCTTTGCTTACTTTAATCTTTTCAATTGTGCGTAAAATGTCACTTTCTATGATGAGCACGCCACTTAACATCTTTTCGGTCCTTCTAACCTCCGGCGGTTGAGGTGATAAACAATCTTCGTCGGTAAATACGGATGCGAAAAAGTTATTTAGGATTGTAGCCATTTCATTTTCATCGTTCGTGTGGTTACCATTTTCATTAGCAAGCGGTCCGATACCACAAGTGAGTGACTTTTTATTATTTACATAGCTAAAAAATTCTTTAGGATTAGATTTACTTGTTTCCGATATATATTCTTCAAGATTTCTCTTGCTTCGTTTTATTAAATTCTTGATTTCGCAGCGAGTTCTGTCCAACTCTAGTTTGTCAGCCTCACTCTGAGTTGATATGTATGAACTGTATACGCTTTTTTTAAGAGATAGGCTATTTTGAATTTCGTTATTCCACCATTTGGGTTTCTTCTTAAAAGCTGAACGTCTGTTACGATAGGGTACGCATATGCTTATGGCATTGTTCAATATTGTGGTGAAGGCCCCCCAAGATTTATCAGTATCTGTTTCCGCCGAGATTTCAGTCCAGTCAGAATTATTTAGAATTGATCGGAGTCTTTCGAAATTCGCTCTCTGATAATCAGGCACCTTTTCTTTACTAGGAGCTACTTTACTTTCTTTCATATTGATGCTGAATGTGATTGTTCGATGATCGCTAGAACTAAAAATTGGACCAACATTTACTTCGTTAACTAGATCAGCTGTCGTTGAAAAGATAAGGTCAAGTATATTATTTTCCCGAGTCGGTTCTTGAACGTGTTGATGCAAATCACTTTCTAGTAAATTTGTGTACAGGTCGAGCCCTGTATGACAGTTCAACGGTTCACCCCATCTTTTCACTGGCAAGTTAAAGTCCCCAACAATTACTGCCTCGCAACTGCTACTTGTTTCTAATAATAATTCACTTAATGCGTGGTCGATATCAAGAGTCTGCCTTGGCGGTCTGTAGATAAGTCCAGTTACTATTTTATGAGATTTATTTTTAATTTCAATGAAGACCGTGTCTACATTGGTTATATTATCTGTTTTCACGGATACTGAATGGAGAGAGTTGTGGATATAAAAGATAACGCCTCCACCCTGTCTGTTGTCTCTTTCATGACTAAAGATGGTATAACCCGGTAATCTATATTCCGCAGTGAAATCTCTATTTGAAGTGTCTATCCAAGATTCTGTGACTCCGATGATGTGATAATGATTTGTAGCTGCGAGGACTTCTAAGTCTTCAAATTTGTTACGTAGGCTACGAGCGTTTACATAGCAAGCTTTAATGTGATTCGAATCGAGGGTTTTGCGGGTTGAGTGCTCCCTTACGGTGGAGCTGCTGGTGTTCTCGCCTCCGCGTTTTTTGGCTTTCGAAGAGCCACTTGGTCACAGAGTAGCCTCCCGAAACGGGCTGCTCCAGCAGGGTTTAAGTGGATGCCATCAGGAAGGAACAAGTCTGAATCGTAGTAAAAATTGTTCCACAAATTAGCGAACTGGACGTTTTCTTGTGAACAAAGGGACTGAAGTCTGTTGTTTGAGCTGAAGGCCTTACTGTAAAAGCTAATTTCGGCACCGACCCTCGGGAGGATTCCTGAGATTATGATGTTACTGGCATCCGTTTTACGTTTATACTGCTTGATCATGCGGCGGTATTTCTCAAGCAGTTCCTCAGAACGGGTTGTCTTTACGTCATTCGTCCCCGCGTGAATGACAAAGAGGGTGTTTCGGTCGGCATTTCTCGTGACATCATCGCACGCTGCGGTGATATCGTCCAGTCTGGCACCTGGATAGCAGTAACGTTTTCTGCGGCCGTTTGATGAACGACCACAGAACTCAACTAGCTGGCCACGCACCATGGAGTCCCCAACTAGGCGAGTCTCGAAGTCATCCTCCATGGTGTCTGCCAGCACCTGGAACCTAGTGAAGGTAGTGGGGGTCAGTAAATCCTTGGTTGCCTGCTTCGGTTTGGCTCCATTCCTTACAGGTTGGAACCCGACATCCTGTGAAGCAGGAAGAGAAGCGTTAAGTGGGGCAGGCTGGAAGTTGTCCTGTGAGGCAGGCTGGGAGTTAGCCTGTGAAGCAGGCTGGGGGTAGCCTGTGAGGCAGGCTGGGGGTCAGCCCGTGAGGCAGGCTGGCGGTTGTCCTGTGAGGCAGGCTGGGGATTAGCCTGTGAGGCAGGCTGGGGGTTAGCCTGTGAGGCAAGCTGGGGGGTAGCCTGTGAGGCAGGCTGGGGGTTGGCCTGTGAGGCAGGCTGGGGGTTAGCCTGCGAGGCAGGTTGGGAGTCAACCTGTGAGGCAGGTAACACGTCCTCCCGTGAAGCAGGAGGGTCGTCTGGAGAGGGCACAGTCTCGGTGGAGGGCCTCTCCACCATCGATGGTGGAGTCACTGCCACATTACTTAAAACAAATTCCTGAAGGGTTACGAATTTCTTTTCAAGATCATTATGCTTGACTTTCCATTCAGTCACAGCCTTCTGAAGATGTAATCTTTGAACGCAGAGGCGGCAAGTTTTACTCAGCTGGAAGAACTGAGCTGCAAATCGTCCGGGACAGACGTCACACTTAAGGTTCGAAGGCATTGTTAGAAATTTAAGCGAGTTAACAGTTTGGGCAAATATTAAAAGCGCTTTCGAAATAACTTAAATTGTGCCCATAAATTGAATTGTATAAAAATTGTGCATGGAAATTAGATACTGCTGTTAGATGCCTCCAACACTGGGAGTTCGCTCCCACAGGGTCTTGAAAACGCCTCAAAGACCAATCGCTTGTCCTGAGCCTCGGTCACGAGAGAGACTTTCACAACCCGGCGCTTTTCAGCTATTGTCCTCGAAGTTTTGTCCCATAGAACGGGGCCGGCGTAGTCACTCAGAGCAGAGCTGGCAAGGAGGAGAGGAACCAGCAATTCGTTCCCACTTTCCGAAACGTCTAACCCAACTCTGCGACCCTTTCGAGGCCTCGCCAGTGGCACCTGTCACCAGGTGTTCTCCACCAACTCTAGAGAGTATCAGTCGCCCTTCCTGAGAGACCAAAAAGCTGAAATATTCCTTGAGTATAAGAATAACCCTCAGAAACTCCACCTAGAAGCCGGGAGGTACAACCTCAAATGGCCCACGGAAGACATCTCTTTCAGGAGAAAACAAGAACCAGCTGTTATGCAGACTAGGGATGGGAGTACCGTCGATAGAGGGGAGGGACGGGGAGCTCACACCGACAGCTGGTTCCCAGGGAGGCTTTTTTAGTGTAGAGGTCGCCACACTCCTCTACACCGCAGGCCTAAATAATTAGGCACGGTCCAGCTGAATAGGACCCTGGAACTCCAGCCATTGTCTCATAAAGAGATCCTCTGCCTGCAGTCCAATCCACCACTGCTGCTGCCTAGAGGCTTCACCGTGACCCTAGCACGGGAGACAGATCAGGTATTACACCTTGTCCAAGGGTGACCTGAGACTATGCAAGGCAGGGACGGCTAGTTCCCTGAGGTGAAAACACTTCACCCGCATACCCGGAATAGTAACTAAAGAGGATAAATTATCACTGAGAACAAGAGGTTCCTTACTATATTGTGGTGAGCTTGATGGCCGAGTCGAGTTTTCTCCAATCCCATCAAGTTCACACCCTGTTGAGAGGCAATTTCTTAATCAAAGTGAAAAATGGATGCAAATGGTCACTAAAATTAGTTATTATACTTGGTGTCACAAATTCAGGCAAAGAATTTAAGGAAGGACTCCCGGACTTGGCGTCACTGATGAGGTAAATGATCTCGTGCACTTATTAGGCTACAATATATACATTGTTATAATGTGTATTATTGTCTTGTTACTATATATTACCTACTGATAATGGAAATACATGTCAGGATTAATCGTCAAATACAAGGAAAAAAGAATCATGTATGGAAATTGTGAATTTTTAAGTTCATGTAACAAACAAGGTTTGTTATACACAAAAAGGTTGGATACTTCATATGTAAAAGATTTTTGGATATAACATCACCCCCTTCCTCCATATTGGTTCTTTAAAGCAAGGGTTGACTACAGCTGATTATTATTTGCGGCAGGTTTAATGACACTTTTTTTAGTGCAAAACATCTGGAAATCAATGATCATTATAAGGAATACTTCTCATGAGTAGCTACTAAAACTTGACAACCTAGAAGGATGCACCATCAGACTGTAAAGGATAGATATATTATAAGACATAGCTACATTGGTGGATCCAAGGGGGGGCCCAGGGGGCCCAGGACCCCCCATGATCCTGAGTGATACAGGAAAACTAGCTCAAAAGCGAGCTGCGGCTAAAACAATGCTTTTTCTCAGAGGGATCAGGCGTCTCATTCGGATCCGAAGAGGAACACTGGCCGCCCAGGAATGCTTTGGCACAAAGTCCAGGCCGTTATACCCATTGATTTAGGTCAGTCCACCAGTTTTTCAAGACCTGGACTGTCGAGAATGGCTAATGCTCCTTCCACCCGCAAAAAGTCTGACGTCCCCTCCCAAAAAAAAATTATTCCCTGGATCTGCACCCAAAGACATACCGTAACATGGTTCAGTGATCATGGACAAAAAAAAAATGTTAAGACAATCAATATCCAATCATTTCAGGATACACAAATCAGCAGCCATATGAAGGAATTCTACAACTTAAAAGTGATGTTGTGCAGGGCATGTGTTAAGTGACTTGCACAGTCTATTTTGTGAAGTCATAATTAGATTAATAACACAATATTCAACAAACACTAGATGAAGTATTCATACCGAAATAAGTACATGGAGCTGGTGCAGTGCAATGCGGAGCACACTCCTGCAGCTCAGCCACGTACCTCAGGGGGTGGCTAAATGTCTTCATTCAGCTTCACCCTTGGCCTCTTTCTTGGACTCTCCCCTTCAGCTGCCACATTCTCTTGGATGATACCGAACGTGTTCGGATCTGTTGGGATGTGGTTGTGTTAGATGTGGAATAACATACGACAGTGGAACATGGAAGGAAAGAGTATGTCCACACGGTAAAATACAGAGATGAGGATTGCCAAGTGGGTTTGTTGGTGCACCAGGGAATTAAGAGGTGATGTTATGATCTTGAAGGAAGAGTTACGAAGTATGATGTGAAGTTGTAAACTCGCTGACTGCATTAGTTAAGTGATTACAAGAGTTAAATTGATTTTTTTTGGATACTGAAAGGATGCATTTTGGACAACTGGGTGAGAAGGGAGAGAGATGCAGATTTTTATGTTATATAGCACGTTACACCAATGAAGACTTAGGACATACACATTCAGAAAGACCACAATTTTGGCTGCTAGACGGAAAAGCACTAGATGTCAAAGTGCCAGGACATTGAAGGAAGTAATAATAAGAAAAGAAATAATAATTAATGAGTGTAAATATATTTATGATATTTTTGTTTATCTTGATACTAGTATTGGAATTCTCAAACACTAAGAATATAATAAATAAATATTCATAAATTAATGAAAATAAATACATTAACTGTACTAATACTACCACTAACAATATTAACAGCACTGCACCTAATAGACTGAGCAATAAACTGAGTCTGAAATATAACCATAATTGAACTGTCTCTGTCTGTGTGTTATGTGAAGCTTGCTCCATGCACCGTGATTGGAATGGCATAGATGCATGCAGGTTGCTGAGATACTTACAGTCACCAGCCACTTGTAGATATGGCACCAAAATGTGTTGGAAGCATTGGCGGCCAACTTTTTTTCATTTAATTATTATTTTCTTTAAACAAAGGAACCGTTCAAGGGCAACAAAGCGTACTAGAAAAAAATGCCCTGCTACTCACCACTCCCAAACAGACAAAAGTAGAGTCTTGATACACTCTTCTTGAAGGTCAAGTTATAGGCAGGAGGAAATCCAGACGAAGGAAGGTTGTTCCAGAGTTTATCAGTGTAAGGGATGAAAGAGTGAAGAGGCTGGTTAACTTTTGCATAAGATGTTTGGACAGTATAGGGATGAGCTAGATCAGGATAGAACACGCAGTAATTGACTTAAATTAGAAAAGTATAGATTTAGGAGGGAAATAGGCAGGCATTGGTTTAGTAATAGAGTGGTGGGGAATTGGAATAGACTCAACAATGACATAGTGAGTGCAGGGATGATAGCTTGTTTTAAGAGTAGACTGGATAGCTACGTGGACGAGGCTGACAGGTGGTAGTTGGGGGAATCTGGAGCTGCCGTGTGTAGGCCATTCAGCCTCTTGCAGTCTCCCCATGTTCATGTGTTTAAATCAAGTGCAGCGGCCAGCGGGGCCGCGGGAGGAGGGGAGGCATGCAGTTAGCAAGTTCAGAACAGCAGTCAGCGTGAAAATGATTAGAATTTCCACATTATCATTATTTATATATATCACTTACCCTCGTCTGCCATCTTCCCGGAATAAATGTAGCTTCACACCAGGCTGTGTCCTCGTTATCACCACAAAGGGACATGATTTGAGGCTCCGGCTGGTAAACGTGGCGGCCGCGTCGGTGTTATGAGATCTGAACGAGGCAACGTTGCAATCGGAGCAGAGAAAGATATTGCTGCGAATAGCGGTATAATAACCAGTATAAGTTAGACCGAGATAATTATATCCACCCACTCTTTTCCCCTACAAACCAATGATTCAATATAAATCATTACTGATGGAAGTCAGCGTGCGTGCTAAAACAATGAGTTGGAAAGAAAAACAAGAACAACTTGTTTTTAAAGAACGGCAGTAGGGTTACAACCTTGGTTCATTCCAGTATGTATACAGAAAGGTTAAACACATAAGACACATCTAACCACTGGTAGCCTCCCACAAATGCAGAGAAAGTAATACAATTGCGGTACAATAATATAACAATAATAGCATTACTCATGACATGCAGTCAGGCTATATCTACCTTGTAAAAAAAAAAAAAATATATATATATATATATATATATATATATATATATATATATATATATATATATATATATATATATATATATATATATATATATATATATATATATATATATATATATATATATGTGTATAGTTCCTACTGTTCATTTTAATATTTATCTCCCTATATTTTTTTATTTAAAATGGGAAATAACCAGACCGAAGAAAAAAAAGTAGCAACATTTGCTGCTTGATCCCATGTAGCAACACTGCTGATTGGTACTGGGGGTTGGTGTCTGGAGGGGGGGAGGCGCCTGGATGTAAACAACGCTGCTCCTGCGCTATCTGTTGCAACCGACAACACCACGGTCTCCCATAGAGGCCCCCTCTCCTGTTCTATAGTCTCCTTGGTAACGTTTTAGTTACGTTTAGGAAACGTATTGTAGTGACGCAACCAAACACCACCTAAATACGACATAGGTATTTTAGGAGGGGACGTATGACACGTATATACGTAGTACGTATATGCTACGAACTTTCCATACGTTACCAAAACGTAACATTTACGTAGTGTGTTTGCTGGGTAAACGCCACACAAGTCACCATTTTGATAACTGCAGTAAAGAATGAGTTGAGTGAAAGTCATAGTGTTAACCACATTGAAATCTTTGGGCGACTGACAAATACTCTTGTCTTCGTTTTATTTAAGGATATAAAACAGAAAACCACCAATTTTAATGGGTAACCAAAAGAAATATATCAATCGAAACTAATTTTCGTGTTTTATTTTTGCGATGACTAACATTTACTCTTTCCCAATCTACTGAAAAGTACTTTGCAAGAAAACACATATCATACACGTTATATAAAGGATGTAAGTCAAATAACGCGAAAAAGTGTTGTTTTGTGCGAAATATGGAGACAGGTAACAAATGTTTTTTTCTCCATAAATGAATACAATGCTAGTAGTAGGGCATTGAAAAACTCAATAAATTAATAACTTCGTAATGAATTGTTTTACCACGTGCTACTGCCACTCAGCGAGCGTTGATGCCGATTTTTTTATATATATGCCTCGGCCCGAGGGACTCTTAAGATGGCTGCTGCGGGCTTCAGGATTTACACGGAGTTAACCAATCCAGTTATAATACAGATCAGTGTTCATTATTCATCGACGCTAACACAAATGATGACTTTCAAGGAAAAGTGAAGAAACTTGGATAGATATTCTGTTTCTTATTTATTGACTCTCCTTTAAGTATTTGACAGCATTGAAAGAACTGTTTCTTCCCGTTTATTAATTCTTTTACCACCTAAAACACCACCACCACCACCACCAACAACAACAACAATGGCTATATACAGCAATCAAGCAATCAAGCACCAATTTCTTTAGCGTCGTTCAAGTTTTCTTCATTGGTCGAGTCACCCCTAAAGCCGCGAAACTCCCTAAGATTGGAAACTTCTTCGCCGTGGTTCCCCTTCTGCCTTAGCGATTCAAGGCCAGACAGTCACTCGGACCCCAAATTGAGTTCTAGGTGTTGAAGGGAAAGTACGAAGAAAAAAAAGAAAATAACGTGAGAAACTAAAATAGAACAATAAAAAAAATTACAAAAAATACACTCCCAATCAAACCTAATGAAACCTTACCAAGCCTAATCACAAATAATTACAGAACGTCTCGAGGAATTAGTAGAAAAAAAAGAAGAAAATCCCGTAAGAAATTAGTGTGGCAGGATTCAAATGCTTTCCTACCCTAACCAAGCCGTGTGTGACCAAACCTAACCACGTATAACCAAGCCTAACCAAAACAAATTACAGATCATCTCGAGGGAAAATAGAAAAAAAGGGGAAAAAAATGACGTAAGAACCTTAAAGTGGCAGGTTCAAAATGCTCTTTCACTCTAAATAAATCGAGGGTATCCAAGCCGATCTAAGTCTAACCAAGCCAAAGGAAAACTTATCGCAGTGTGTCTTTGGGGTAAAAAGTCAGAAAAAGGGAGAATGCGGCGTAAGAAATTGAAGCAAATAATAAATAAATAAATAAATAAATAAATATATAAAAGATATTGAAAAAGAATCTCAAATCAAGTGTAATCAAATTATTCAGATATAACCAAGCCGAATCACGTCACTTAAAAAAAAAAAAAACTTAACCGAACCAAAGTAGATGAAAGGAAACGTAAGTTAAAAACCCAACTGAACCTTACGTCGATCCACTGCATCCAATCAAACGTGTCCTTACGTAGCCTAACCCAGCCTGAGCCAACCCAGCGAACAACACAGATGGCCCATCCACGCCTTACCCAACCTAGCTGAACGTGGCCAAATATTTACCAAGTGGAATCAAACAGGTAAATAACGTAAGATATTTGAGACTGGAAAAATTTAACAAACAAACAAACCTAACAGCATGACCTTCAGGTAAAAATGGATACAAAATTAAGTTTGTCAAGGTGTTTAAAAGCATTAATTTGCAGGTATACCGTTTTAAATTCCTTATTAGTGGTAATATACGTAGTGTACAAAGAGGTGAGTTAGGTCAGAACTAGAAACGCTTCCCAGTTGCGGTAATACCGGTTTAAATTCCTTAACTGCAGAAACATAGTGAATTAAATATATGTTGCATTAGAACTAAGTCCACTTCCCAGTTGTAACCATAAAGTTTTAGGCAAGGCATACCCGAAAGTGAGTAGCATTAGACCTCGAACCTCGAAATGTAGACCAGTTAGTGCTGAGGACTAAACCTGGGCCTTCTGAGTCGAGGTCAAGGAGGCTACTAACTGATGAGCCGATACCGATGATCTAAAAGGTCACCGTGCCATGGACCTTTTCTGCGGCACTGTACCTGAGCCGATACCGATGATCTACAAGGTCACCGTGCCATGGACCTTTTCTGCGGCACTGTACCTGAGCCGATACCGATGATCTAAAAGGTCACCGTGCCATGGGCCTTTTCTGCGGCACTGTACCTGAGCCGATACCGATGATCTAAAAGGTCACCGTGCCATGGGCCTTTTCTGCGGCACTGTACCTGAGCCGATACCGATGATCTAAAAGGTCACCGTGCCATGGGCTTTTTCTGCGGCACTGTACCTGAGCCGATACCGATGATCTACAAGGTCACCGTGCCATGGGCTTTTTCTGCGGCACTGTACCTGAGCCGATACCGATGATCTACAAGGTCACCGTGCCATGGGCTTTTTCTGCGGCACTGTACCTGAGCCGATACCGATGAGCTAAAAGGTCACCGTGCCATGGACCTTTTCTGCGGCACTGTACCTGAGCCGATACCGATGATCTAAAAGGTCACCGTGCCATGGGCCTTTTCTGCGGCACTGTACCTGAACCGATACCGATGATCTACAAGGTCACCGTGCCATGGGCCTTTTCTGCGGCACTGTACCTGAGCCGATACCGATGAGCTAAAAGGTCATCGTGCCATGGGCCTTTTCTGCGGCACTGTACCTGACACCACCGCCCAAAAATGTGGAAATTAAGAAAATGTGACCCCGCCCGCACTCGGGGTAGCTGGAAACCATTTTAATTAACCCACAATGGTTATATACAGTACATAAACTACAATAACGCAGTGAAAAATCTCGGAATGCTACATTAACATGTTATTGCAATGTCTCTGATAAACTAAAACCTTTTGGCATTTGTGTCACCCCGTTCTATATTCCTTAACAGCCGGATTATAGTGAATAAAAAAAGTGAGTTTCATTGCTACTAGAACCTCTTCACAGTTGCATCCATTCCTTGTTCGTTAATAGCCGGAACATCGCCAATCAAAGAAGTGAGTTTCATTGCCACAAGGACCTCTTCACAGCTGCATCCATTCCGCGTTGAAAGAATCTTTACCGCAGTTATATATGTAGCAGAGGAGCGAGTCAGGCTGGAACCTCTTCCCCGGGGCTAACCGACTCTCCGCCGCGTCCATTAGTGCTCGAAAAACCGGGTGAAAAAGATAATGGCCACACCGCCACCACCTCCATTATACAAATTTAATTAGCGTCACCGCCACCATTTGGAAGTAATTAGAGCAGTCTGTCTCCTCGCTAATACCAAACCTTCATCTTGTTAAAGGACGAAATGTGTTGAGAGGGAAAACAGATACGCGTGCCATGATGAAGGTTTAAATTGAGTCATTTGACGCTTAAAAAAAAGTAATTTCACGCTAATTTCGGAGGGAGAGATTTGCCCTGACCCCTGAATGTGTAAACCAACTCTTTGTTTTTCTCTTCTGCGTTCGTGTGTGTCTGTGTGTGTGTGTGTATGTATGTATGTCTGCATGTATGTATGTTTGTTAGTGAAAATCGTGGTCGTGGTGGTCGTGGTAGCTAGTCGTGTACTTGTTATTATTACTCCTGTTATTGTTTTTGTCGTGGTTGTTTCTGCTGTTAGTGTTGTTCTTATTCTCAACATCATGGTAAAAGTTCATTGCACGAGGAATTTCATATTATCGTTGAAGAAAAAAAGAAATGAAATTCAAAGGAAAAGGAAACAGAGAAAGGAAAAAAAAAACGAATGTGAGACGAAAATAACCGTCGATAAAGAAAAGAAGGAAAGAAGGTGATCATGTAAGGGAAGAAACCTTGAAAAAAGTGTCACTCGTTGGAACACGAAGGAAATATACCAAGAAAAGAAAGAGAAAGAGAAAAGGTCGTGGCATTGCAGAAAAAAAGGTAAGAAATATATAAAGGGGGAGGTCGAGAGAGAGAGAGAGAGAGAGAGAGAGAGAGAGAGAGAGAGAGAGAGAGAGAGAGAGAGAGAGAGAGAGAAGGAGGAGGAGTCATCCCATGCGATATAAAAGTGGAGACTACATTCGTTCAGTCAAGTGAGGTATTTTATTTTGTGAGCAATTATAAGGAAAGTTGCTCCATTTATCATTTCTTCATCACACCTACATTCTCTTATTTCCTTCAGTATAGCAGAGTAAGTTATTTTTGGCAAGCAGTGAGTGGGACCTACACTAACTATCTCTTCTTCTTGCCTCTCTTCGCTTCTAATCTGCAATACAGTAAAGATATATATTTTTGGTAACAGAGGCAACGCAACACAGAATCTCTCCTCCTCTTCACGTCTCTTCGCTTCTTCTGTTCAATGCGTCAAGGGAGCTATTGTTGGTGACGAGTGGGAGCTGTGCACACACTATCTCCTCCCCTTCATGCCTCTGCTCACTCTTCTTCCGTATAGTAAAGACATTTATTTTTCTGGAGAACAGTCGGTGAGTGGTACACAAAATCTTTCCTCCTCTTCGCGCCTCTTCGCTTTTTCTGTTCAATGCGTCAAGGGAGTTATTTTTAGTGACCAGTGGGAACGATACACAGAATATCCCCTTCCATTTATATCTCTGGGCACGTATTCTTAGATGATCTCGGCTCTCACAACATATTTCCCAGTAAGGCCACGCGGGAGATTACTCGGATTTTCCTCATCAGTGTTTTTGTACATGCATGGTGCAGAAGTCTTGCCAAACTATCACTAGGCTCACAAAACTACCCATGGAAATACCCACATGCTTCTTCAATACTAGTGAACGCCCAGTACCCTTCCAAAAGTCTGCCCTACTTAACCAGTCAGCTCTCTATCATTACGGGTCCCTCCACGCATAGTGAGGTCACTGGGAGGCGTGATTTGGCGTTCCTCGGAAAGGGATCACTTTGCTCCTTCCTCTCCTCTACTATACTCTCACTACTATTACTCTCAAGGGATTGTTTACAATACTGTGGATGGTTGCAGTGCAGTGTAAAGACTGCATGATGTGACCACACTGTGACTCCTCTCTGTACACGACCATCAGTACTCGATGAACACTACAGACTGAAATGACTTCACACTCGCCCTTCATTGAAAGCGCTCTAGCTGCCTCTAATGAAAACTGCAAATTGAGCGCTGAAGTGTTGTTGGCCAGTTTGAAGTACAGGTTCCGTGCGTGATTACCAGTTTGGGGACAGAGAATGGCCAGTTTGAAGTACAGGTTCCGTGCGTGATTACCAGTTTGGGGACAGAGAAAAGAAGAAAAGTGCAGAAAGGAAGAAGATGAAAAAATAAAGGATGAGAGGAAGCAGCAGCTGAAGGAAGGCAAGGCGCAGGAGGAGGAGGAGAAAGGAGAGAAAAAAAAGAACGAAAGAGAGAAAAAAGTGAAAAGGAAGGAGATATAGTCTAGCAGCAGTCTCCCAAAAAGCGCCCTATTTAAGCAACAACCCAAACCCAAGGTACAACATTTGTCCTCATGCATAAAATCGTTCACTGGTATGTCTGGCAATAGAAAATCCATGATGACGTTGCAGGAAACTGGTGCGAGTTGAAAAATCGACGTTTTTGTAAACATACCCCACCCAAAACATGCAATTTTCATGTATGGCTCTGAATTATTATGCAAATGACTAAAATGTCTCCAAAATGGTTTTACTTTATGAAGTTGAGGCCAATAAATAAAACTATATCTTTTTAGCATTAAATCAATTCCCTAAATAAGTTATTTATCAATAAAATGTAAAATTATGGTTAAAAATTGACCCTCGTTTTGAAATTGACAAGTCACACCAATGCCTCTCAATAAATAATGCTTCAAGAGTTTGCTTTCAAACAAGTTTTAGAATTTGCCCAGACATCCCCTTCATGCTGCCAGATCATTGGTAGTCAGAGGTATTGCTTCTGAATCCTTACAGATCACTTGATGCTCCCCCTCCCCCCTAAATCGTAAAAAAAAAGCACCTTTGATTTTCTCAAAGAAAATAAGGGACATGATTGTATTTTTTTCAGTAATACATATAGAAGTCACAAATCCATGTTATTAATTATTGGAAATGGTGCTAAACAGTTAATATGAAGGCTTGAAACTAGTACCCAAGGGTCATAACGCTCAGCTTTGAAACTAAAGTCCAGCTGCCCGTGCATGAGTGTTTGTATCACTTAGGTGTTCATTATAATTCTTAATATCATGGTGCATCAACAACATGAACTACCAATGAAAACTCTTTATTATAGCACTCTAACATTTGTAGTTAGGTGAAAGCTATCTGTAAGTAAAATTACCATAGACTCTTGTTTACATTTATATTCCACACAGAAATACAAAGTCCTTTATATGGATAATCAATATCAATCATCAGTGTCACTGTCAAGATTGGCGTAAGCTTCCTTTGCCAGGGCATTCAAACACTTGTCATCTCCATCTAGAGCAGCTTCACATGCACATGCACTTGTGCATGGTTGATTCAGGTTGAAGCATGAACAGTTCATGCTGCATGGCCCCTCTGAACACTCACAAACTACAAGATTTAGTAGTTCTGGTACCGCTTCCTGCTGTGTCATCATTCTAGGTGTCAGCGTTCCGTCTTCAGACTTCTCATAACCATATTCTGTAGCTGGAGGGATATTGTGAATTGGAATGTGGGCATGTTTCCAGATGTAGAGCCGGTACATGGCACGTTGTAGATGCAACATGAAACTGTCTCGAGTTGGGGGCATTTTCCTTACAGGTACTCCTTTCTCTGCTTTTTGACAGCGAAGTTCATTTAGTGAGCTACACTTGGTGTCCCCATGTACAGCCTGCAAACAAACTTTGCAGCTGTTGAGATCTGGGATTCATCAAGGGTGAGGCAGTCTCCTAGTGTGGCACAAGGTTCAAACTGAGCTGCATCCTTCATCATGAGTTTGCAGCCCTTCTTCTTGCCTTTGTCAAAAAAGGCACTGACTGTGTTACAACCAGTGATACAATAAAGTGGGAGAAGTAAACTGTGTTGAAGCTTGGTGAGACAGTCGTACAATGTGTGGACAGGAATGTATCTAGTGACTGTAGTGTACTCTCCTTCTTTGCCAATCAGGAAGTACACTTATGTGTTGATTGTTGGCCAGTGGTGTAGCAGGAGTAACAGAACATCTGTGTCAGGGCTGCAAACTACTATTACCTTTGCTCCAGTGTTTGCAGCAGCACAGGCATGGAGGACAGGTCTTGTGTCTGCCCTCTTGATTGGAAAAGATGTCAAGGGCTGGTAATACTGCAGCGCGGGTGATCATGATGCCATCCTCATCTTCACCTCCACTGACATATAGACTCTGATTTGCTGTGGTCAAGTTTTCCTTCTTCTCCTTCACATAATCAATGTAGAGTGCTGCCAGATGTGCATTGTTTTCAGCAATGGCCAATAACTGTTTCCAGTGTTCAGCTGGTATCTTAGTACTCGGTCTGATTTAAGGGAAGAGTCCTCCGTGAAAATATGAAAATATTTTTCAAAATATACGAAATTGAGTTATATGGTCTATAGCAACATCCTATTCTTTGGCTTTCGAATGGTAGATCTTTTTTCAGTCAGACATAAATTTAGATTTTAAGAGCGAGGAGATTTAAATGGCTACTGTGTGGGCGTGTCACGCTGACTGCGGCGCATTAGCTGGCATGCCAAAGTATGGAATAAATGTTGAAAAATCAAACATGCAGCAATCTTCAGGCTGAAGTTTGTAACCCATGTAACAGTTTTGGAACACAATTTGGGTAGGCGGTGGCTGAGTGGTTAGCGTGCGTGCCCCGCATTCATTGCGTGATGGACGACGCGGGTTCGAATCCGTCGCTACCACCTGGGATTTTTCAGTCACCACCGAGTGGCTTGAAACTACCCACATGCTGTCCTGAAGACCACCCATCAACCCGGACTCTAGTGGAAATCGTCCAAGTGAATCAAGAAAGAGCTCCGGGGGAGCATGAGCCAATAAAAGATGGCGCCACTATAAAGCACTTGCCTGCACCATGAGGGGCTGGAGACGAATACCATTTGGTCCCTCAAGAGAGCCTACCGGCGTTTTAGGCTGGCACGTAAAACATATAAAAAAATATGGATATGAAAAGTGTAACCTGCTCACAAAAATGTTTGGAACAAATGAATACATAGAAAAAAGGTTATAAATGAGAGAAAATTGAAGAATTACACCGAAGAAGACAATAGAGAAGAAAAATAAGACAGACAAAGGACTTCCAACCGATGGTTACGCATCTGGAGAGTACTGATCGTGCCTTGCAACAATGAGGGGCGGGGCGCGCCCTGACACCCTCACCTTTGAGCGATTAATACCTTTATAAGGGGGACAAGGTGCCTGATCCTTTTTTGCACTCACTGATATGTGATTACTGATCCCATAAAATTAATATCAAAGTAGCATTGACATTATAGTACCTACACTGGGCCGAAGAACTTTACCAGTAGGTAGGAAGACACCTAACGAACGGACGCAAGCCACTCCCGGTGAGGTATATATGGGAGGTGAGAAGGGAGCTGAAGCCCTCCAAAGACCCTTCCCATGTCCTCACTAACCGTTTCCCTATTGTCTCACCAACACCGGAGAGTAGTTCAGCATGCTCTCTAAAGACAGATCCTCTCTCTATCCACACCACACTACATTCACACAACGTATACACCTTTTCCCAAAATTCAAATTACAAAATGGCACACCTACATTATGCCTCGGAGTCCTCGCCTGGGGGGGGGGAGGGGACCACAAATTCCCTCAGTGAGGACTCCCCTTCTGGCTGCCGACCCGAGAGGTGTCTTGATAACTCCTCGAACCTCTTTCTTCTCAATTTCTGCAACATTCGCGGTCTTCGTTCTAATTTTCATTCTGTGGAACACCATCTCTCTTCCTCTAAACTTCACCTTCTGTTCCTCACCGAAACACAGGTTTCTGAGGCTACTGACAGCAATCTCTACTCTGTTCCCTCCTACTATCTCTATCCTAAATTTCAATCCAAAGCTGGATGTTGCGCCTACGTGCGCAACGACATCACTTGCTCTCGTGCCCACAACCTTGATTCGTAAGAATTTTCCACCATCTGGCTAAGACTTCATTGTCATTCTATTACTAAATACATCTGTGCCGTTTATCTCGCACCTAACTCTACTAACTATGTAAAATTCTTTGATTATTTGAACTCTAAAGTGGAGCACATCTTGACCCACTCCCCCTTCGCTGAAATCTCCATCCTAGGAGATTTCAATGTTCACCACCAGCTTTGGCTTTCATCCTCTTTCACTAACCATCCTGGTGAACAAGCCTACAAATTTGCTATCCTCAACGATCTATAGCTGTTGGTCCAGCACCCTACACGTATTCCCGACCGTCTAGGAGACAGGCCCAACATTCTAGACCTCTTCCTTAGCTCAAACCCTTCTGCTTACTCTGTCAAACTGTTCTCTCCGTTGGGCTCCTCCGATCACAGTCATATTTCTGTATCTTGTCCTATCGCTCCTGTTCACCCTCTGGACCCGCCGAAGAGGCGATGCTTCTGGCATTTTGCTTCAGCTCGGTGGGACGACCTAAGGATGTACTTTTCCGATTTCCCGTGGAATGATTATTGCTTCCAGGATAGAGACCCCTCTGTGTGTGCTCAGCGCATCACAGAGGTGATTGTCTCTGGAATGGAGGCATACATTCCACGTACTTTCTCTACTCCTCACGCTAAAAAGCCTTGGTTTAATCACGCTTGTTCTCGTGGTGTCAATGATAGAGAGGCAGCTCACAAAAGGTACCAGAGCCTTCAAACTAATGCTAATTATGAACTTTACATTTCTGCCCGGAATCGTACCAAATCTATTCTCCGACTAAGCAAAAACTCTTTTATTAATAGAAGATGCCAAAACCTTGATTTCTCTAACACTTCCCGTGACTTCTGGCATCTAGCCAAAAACATCTCCTCCAACTTCACTTCTTTCCCTTTCCCTCCACTCCTCAGTCCTGACGGCAACACTGCCGTCTCATCTATCTCTAAGGCTGAACTCTTCTCTCAAACTTTTTCTAAAAACTCCACTCTGGACGATTCTGGGCATATTCCTCCTACTCATCCCCCCTCTGACTCTTTTATGCCTGTTATAAAGATTCTTCAAATTGATGTTTTCTATGCCCTCTCTGGCCTCAATCCTCAGAAGGCTTATGGACCTGATGGAGTGCCTCCTATTGTCCTTAAAAACTGTGCCTCCGTGCTATCACCTTCCCTGGTCAAACTCTTTCGCCTCTGCCTGTCAACATCTACCTTTCCTTCCTGCTGGAAGTATGCCTTCATACAGCCTGTGCCTAAGAAGGGTGACCGTTCTAATCCCTCAATCTACCGTCTTATAGCTTTACTTTCTTGTCTATATAAAGCTTTTGAATCAATCCTTAACTAGAAGATTCAAAAGCACCTTTCCATTTCTGACCTTCTATCTGATCGCCAGTATGGATTCCGCAGGGGGCGTTCTACTGGTGATCTCCTTGCCTTCCTAACTGACTCTTGGTCATCCTCTCTTAGCCATTTCGGTGAAACCTTTGCTATTGCACTGGACATATCAAAAGCTTTTGATAGGGCCTGGCACAAATCTTTGCTTTCCAAACTACCCTCCTACGGTTTCTATTCTTCTCTCTGTACCTTTATCTCCAGTTTCCTTTCTGACCGTTCTATTTCTGCTGTGGTAGACGGTCACTGTTCTTCCCCTAAACCTATTAACAGTGGTGTCCCACTGGGTTCTGTCCTATTTCCCACTCTCTTTTTGTTGTTCATTGATGATCTTCTTTCCAAAACGAACTGTCCTATCCATTCCTACGCCGATGACTCCACTCTGCATTACTCAACTTCTTTTAATAGAAGACCCACCCAACAGGAACTTAACGATTCAAGGCTGGAGGCAACAGAACGCTTAGCCTCACACCTTACTATTATCTCCGATTTGGGCAAGAGGAACCTGGTGTCCTTCAACGCCTCAAAAACAGTTTCTCCACTTACCCACTCGACGCAATCTTCCAAACAACTATCCCTTATTCTTTGACAACACTCAGCTATCACCTTCCTCAACACTAAACATCCTCGGTCTATCCTTAACTCAAAATCTCAACTGGAAACTTCATATCTCATCTCTTACTAAATGAGCTTCCTCGAGGCTGGGCGTTCTGTACCGTCTCCGCCGGTTCTTCTCCCCCGCACAGTTGCTATCCATTTACAGGGGCCTTGTCCTCCCTCTTATGGAGTATGCATCTCATGTGTTGGGGGGGTCCACTCACATAGCTTTCCTTGACAGAGTGGAGTCAAAAGCTCTTCGTCTCATCAGCTCTCCTCCTCATACTGATAGTCTTCTACCTCTCAAATTCCGCCGCCATGTTGCCTCCCTTTCTATCCTCTATCGATATTTTTATGCTGACTGCTCTTCTGAACTTGCTAACTGCATGCCTCCCCTCCTCCCGCGGCCCCGCTGCACACGACTTTCTACTCATGCTCATCCCTATACTGTCCAAACCCCTTATGCAAGAGTCAACCAGCATTTTCACTCTTTCATCCCTCACGCTGGTAAACTCTGGAACAATCTTCCTTCATCTGTATTTCCTCCTGCCTACGACTTGAACTCTTTCAAGAGGAGGGTATCAGGACACTCTCCTCCCGAAATTGACCTCTCTTTTTGGACACTCCTTTGACCTCTGTTCGGGAGCAGTGAGTAGCGGGCTTTTTTTTTTACTTTTTTCTTACGCCCTTGAACTGTCTCCTTAGCTGTAAAAAAAATCGCGTTTTTCTCAAAGCTAGTACAAAATGAATATAAAAATATTTTTTGCTTTTATTTTCTGCACGACTTTCATAAAACTTTAGGACATACAAGATCATATATCGTACTAATATTCTACAGTATGTTTTTTTTTTTTTAATCGGCATAGTCTCGAAATATGGGAAAATTATCCGAAAACCATAAAAACACATTTTAGAGATTAAAAAAATAGTTTTCAAAAAAACATCTTGACAAATTATTAGAATAACAATGAATTACCAGATGTGCTTGTCACAAGGAGATCACTAAAAACAATTGGCTGAGAAAAATTTATTCAAAGTTTTCATAAAAATAACGAAAAATAGTTTTCTTAATTTTTCATTTCATCTGATCAGCTTGAAATGTTCATATTTTAACAAAGGTACTAATATATACAACACATAAACTATTCATGACCATAGATGCAATTTTAGTCCACGGCGGACTTTCCCTTCCATATGCACTGTACTATGTTTTGCATGACTTCTCTGTGCGCTTTTCTCTTGTCTGAGACTTTGTACTGTTCTCCCTGTACACATCAAATGCTATGTGTGTTTGTAGAGATATCCTGTGTTGAATGAGTAACATGGGACAGGAACCTACTGGCCATATCTTTGAAAGTGATGGGCAGTGTGGTAGAGGGAGCAGGCAGCGACTGGATGACAGCATGGCCATCATAAATCACAGCATCAACAGCTTGTCCAGGCTGGTGATTTTGTCCCCCGGAGTCAGTTCTTCAAGCTTATGCATGGTGTCTGATTTTTTACATGTTACCATTGTACCATCATGATTGAAGATGCTCATGGGCACAGGGGCATTTTCAAATGCCATCACCCTTTGAAGTGGGACCTTCTTGACGGCATTGACTGCTAATAGGCGAAGATACATGGTTTCACCCTTGATAGATACATTCTTTGACTTGATTTTGACTTTCTTTTTCATCTCTTTCATGGTCTTGATGTTTGACCGAGGTATGGGTGCACAGAAGCTCTTTGGGTTGTCAGATGTCAGGTTAGAGACAAAGTTATCAGCCATGGTTGTGCCCTTGTCAAGTGCACTACAGAGACTTTTCTCTATGGCATCTGGTGCAACTGCTGCTGTAGCTATGTTGATCAACTTTGTGGATGCTTCGGAGATATCAAAGGGATCTACACATGACCCCTGAAGCATGTCACGTATCTTCTTCACATCAGAATTCCATCTAGTGTCAGATGCTTTCGTCTTTGTCTGTGCTGGCTGGTTGTCATCAGGCAGGTTGGTATCTGTACCCTTTTTGAATTTTGCAGCAGTGACAGGTCGGGCTATAAACCACCTTACTAATGCTTGGCTTCGCATTGTAAGACCAATGATCCCTCCAGCTTCTTTCATATCTTTGTTCTGTGTTGTTTCCAATGCATAATCCAGCCAAAGACCATTGAAGTAGCCATCTGAGAGCTTAATAGTGTGTGGTAAAAGAGTTTAAAAAGAAAGTTCATAATATATACCGCACCGATTACCTGAAATAAAACACACACGCGAAAAGATGAATTGCGATACTGTGTGTGAATGACATGAGGAAATTTTCTGAAACGCAAACGATTTAAAACACGCATTCGAAAACGATGGAAATGACAAAAAAAAAGCAAGGAAAAAACACTCCATACCTACCAAAAAAAAAAAAGAGAAAAAGAGGAAACAAAAAACAAAGATGCCTTATGATATTAGCTACGTTGAGTGACATGCCGAAAAATTCTGAAAACAAAATATAGGAAAAGAAAAAAACATTAACTTACCGAACAGATAAAAAACCTGAATTATGTCCGAATTTTTTAGCATAGTTTAACCCAAAAAGTCCTGGGCAGCGGATAACGTCCCCATGCATAGTTACGCTCGGCAAAACGGGACCAAAGAATAATAAAAAATGGCTGTCTGTCGTGTTTGGCATACATATATAAACTCTGTGTGTGTGTGTGTGTGTGTGTGTGTGTGTGTGTGTGTGTTTTGTGTTACAGGTACATGAGGTAAGAGAACATTATGTTAGACGAAATGAGAGAAAGAAAAACCTTAATTCTTTGGTATAAAATAATCAAATTGAATATTGCGATCTGCAAGTTGTTGCTAATGGACACTTAAGTTGACCACTATATTCCAATCATTAACGTATCGTGTACGAGTGTGTGATTGCCATGTATGAGGCGAAGAGTGAAGAAAATAGAGGCGGAGAGTTGGAAAATGAGAGTGCCTGGATAATTATGTTAAAAGAGGAAAGAGATGCCAATAGAGAATAGAGGAGAAAAAACTAAAACCTTGTACTGTTGATGCTCATTTGTGTTCACGGAATAAAGCGCCTTTATAGATCCTTGTAGATATAGCTGGAAAAAAAACAAAACATAATGAGAGAGAGAGAGAGAGAGAGAGAGAGAGAGAGAGAGAGAGAGAGAGAGAGAGAGAGAGAGAGAGAGAGAGAGAGAGAGAGAAAACATATGGGTAACACGTGTAGTAGTAGCTGTTGTTGGAGTGACAGTCCTGGCTATGGAGTACTGTTGGGGGCTTGTATAATGTTTGTATAATTGCTCTCATGCACCTTGTTGCCACTGGTATTCATCATCATCATCATCATTTCATGGACGCCTGCTCCTTGGAGCTCCCACCAGGGGATGGCCACGGCAGAAGAGCTTCCAACTTTCTCTATCCAGACACTCCCTCCGTGCCTGCTCAAAGTTTCTCAAAGATCTTTCCCCCCTCTCCCCAACGTACTCTTGCACCCTATCCCTCCATTTCACTGGAGGTCGTCCTCTAGCATTCCCTCCCTCTATCTCACTCACATACACCCTTCTGGTCATCTTACTCTCCTCCATTCGCTCCATGTGGCCAAACCACTTTAAGGTCTGTCGCCTCACTTCTTCCACCACTCCACACTTCTTCCCTTCACCCCTGTGACACATTCCAAAATGCTCGTACACACTTTCATTACTCATTCCACCCATTCTACTCACACCACAAGCACTCCTCAAATAACTCATTTCCACTGCCTGCACTCTAGACCTCTGACTTTCATTCCAGGCCCACGTTTCACTTGCATATGTGAGGGTTGGTACTATTATTGTATTTCTCAAATCCCTCTTTACCTCCATGCTCACACTTCTGCCATTCATGATTCGTCCCTTCCTCCTTGCAATGCCCTTTCTCTTATCTCTCCCTCAGTACCACCATGCTTACACATAACTGATCCAAGGTACTTAAACTCATTAACCTCCTCCATTTCTTCACCATTCAAAACTATTTTGCATTCTTTTTCACATTCAATTCCCACTCTATTTGGGCATACAAAATCTACAACCTCTCTTCTACTTCGCTCACAAACCATCACTTTACTTTTGTTGACATTTACTTTCACCTTTCTCCAGTTACAGACACTATAAAAAACACTGACCAAATTTTGTGGTCACTATCATTTTCTGAAATGAGCACCGTGTCATCAGCAAACGGTATCGAATTCAGTACCCACTTCCTTCCCTCATCGAACACTCTTACTCCAACTTCTCCAACTTTGCCCTTCATTTCTCTAATAACACCATCCATATAAATATTGAATAACCATGGTGACATGACACCCCCCTGTCTTAAGCCCACTTTCATCTCAAAACGGTCACTTGTTTCTCCAGTAATTTTGACATATGCAGATGCATCTTCATAGAAAGACTTTATTGCACTAAGCAGATTTCCTCCCACACCATACATCTTTAAAGCATCCCACAATGCAATCCAGTCGACTCTGTCATAAGCTTTTTCCAAATCCATGAAGGCAGCGTATAGTTTCTTTCCTTTTGCTCTTATTTTTTCTACCACCATCCTGAATAAAAATATCTGATCCACACATCCCCTTCCCTTCCTGAAGCCTCCTTGTTCTTCACTGATTTTCTCTTCTGTAAGTCTTTGCACCCTCTCTATTATGACTTTTCCATATACCTTTCCGGGTATACTCAGGAGACTTATACCTCTATAGCTCCCACATTCCCCTCTCCTGCCCTTCCCCTTGTAAACTGGGACAATGATGGCTTTCGTCCAGTCTGCCCCCCCCCCCGCTACTTCACATATCTTGACCATCCATTTCACGACTTCATTTCCTCCACACTTCAACATTTCTGCTGTGATTCCATCAATTCCTGCTGCCTTTCCATTTTTTAATCTTTTTATTGCCTGATTTACTTCTTCATATGTTATACTTCTTTCTTCATATACTCCTCCTCTACCTCTACTCAAAACTGATGCTGTTACAGCTGCTGGACGTCCATCATCAAAATTCATTAAGTTTTTTAAATATTCTCTCCATCTCTCCTTCACAGCTTCTCCGTCTTTCAACATCTTTCCATTCTCATCCATAACTTCATTTATTTTACTTGAGGAGATATTTTCTGCATTTCTTTCGTTTTTTGCTTCTTTCCAATATGATTTCCTGTTCCCTCTATAATTTTCACTTAGTCTTTTTTCAAAGTCTTCATCAACTTTCTTCTTACTTTCTTTTATTGCTTGTTTTAATTTCATTTTGCATTCTCTATATTTCTTTTTCCTTTCCCTTTTTACTTGTTCAGACACATTTCTTTCTTGAGTTTTCTTAAAAAGTTCCCTTTTCTCTTTTACTATCCTCCTTATCTCTTCTGTCCACCATGAATTTCCTTTTCTTTTTCCATCTCTCACCACTTTCATCCCTAACACTTTTTTTGTTGTAGTTACCATTATTTCTTTAAATGTTCCAAAAACTTTTTTCAATATTTGTACTATCTTTTACACTTTCCCATTTTTCACTTGAGGCCTCTGCCATTTCACGGTTATACTCATCTTTTATTTCTTTTTCCTGTAGCTTTTCTATCTTCGGTATTTCCTTTTTCACTTCACCTTTCTTTTCAAACACCCACTTTTCTTTCATCTTTAACTTTGCCAGCACTGCAAGATGGTCAGATCCATCGAACATTCCTCTTACTACCTTTGCGTCACAAATTTCTTTTCTAAGCCTTTCATCTACTGGCACATCAATCAATCCTTTTTGCTCATTATCTTCTCCCCTCCTCCACGTGTATCGGTGGATATTCTTGTGCTGAAAGAAGGTGTTCGCTAGGAACATTCCCCTCTCAGCACAGACATCCACCAGGCACTCTCCATTTTCATTCTTCCCAGGTATCCCCCATTTTCCCACCACATCCATCACACATTCATCACCCACTTTAGCATTCATATCTCCCATCATAATAAATTTCCTTTCTTTCTCAAAACTCTTCAAACATGCATCACTTCCTCCCCAAAAGCTTCTCTTTCTCTCTGTCCTTTTTTTACTTTTCACATTTACTGGTGCATAAATACACACCCATGCATACTTTACTAAACCTACTTTTCCTTTCACCCACACAATTCTTGATCCCTTCCAACCATAGAGAGAGGAATGTTCTTTTTTCAGAAGACCTTCTCAGCAGGAATTACATGACTCAAGGATGGAGGCTGCAAAACGCTTAACCTCAGACCTTACTCTCATTTCCGATTGGAGTAAAAGGAACCTTGTGTCCTTCAATGCCTCGAAAACCCAATTTCTCCACCTATCCACTCGACACAATCTTCCAAACACCTATCCCCTATTCTTTGACAACACTCAGTTGTCACCTTCTTCAACACTAAATATCCTCGGTCTATCCTTAACTCAAAATCTCAAGTGTAAACTCCACATCTCATCTCTTACTAAATTAGCTTCCTTGAGGTTGGGCGTTCTGTATCATCTCGACCAATTCTTCTCCCCCGCACAGTTGCTATCCATATACAGGGGTCTTGTCCGCCCTCGTATGGAGTATGCATCTCACGTGTGGGGGGGCTCCACTCACGCAGCTCTATTGGACAGAGTGGAGTCTAAGGCTTTTCGTCTCATCAGCTCTCCTCCTCCTACTGATAGTCTTCTACCTCTTAAATTCCGCCGCGATGTTGCCTCTCTTTCTATCTTCTATCGTTATTTTCACGCTGACTGCTCTTCTGAACTTGCTAACTGCATGCCTCCCCCCCTTCCGCGGCCCCGCTGCACGCGACTTTCTTCTCTAGCTCATCCCTGTCCTGTCCAGATCCCTTACGCACGAGTTAACCCGCATCTTCACTCTTTTATCACTCACTCTGGTAAACTCTGGAACAATCTTCCTTCATTTTTATTTGCTCCTGCCTACGACTTGAATTCTTTCAAGAGGAAGGTATCAGGACACCTCTCCTCCCGAAATTGACCCCTCTTTCGGCCACCTCCTTGGATTCTTTTTAGGAGCAGCGAGTAGCGGGCTTTTTTTTATTGTTGTTTCCTTTTTTTGTGCCCTTGAGCTGTCTCCTTTGCTGTAAAAAAATAAAATAAAATAAATAATCAGTCACACCATGCCACACTTTCAGACATCACAATAGCACATCCTTCCTTACTCCTGCCTCTATACTTCTCATCTATCCCCGTCCATACAACACCCCCAGGCACACCCTCCCACGTACCCTCTCTACCATCACTCACACCAGTTCCTCGAATATGTGTTTCACTCACTCCCAACACATCCACTCTACCATTTACAAAATTTTCAGTCATCACTCTCCTCTTTTCCTCACCACCTAAACCATTCACATTTATAGACACCAGTCTCAGACATTCCTTTCTCTTCTGCCGCCCTCTGGCCATCGCTCCTGCCTCTAAAAACTCGATAAAAATATTAGAGGCCACCAATGCCAGTCCAATGTAGTGTTATGGAAACTTGATCCTTGTCAAGGCTAAAAGGATTAAAACAAAGCAGCTGATGGTCACTGCCCCCCTCCCCGTTGGTTCTACCCCGCAGGGTATACTAACGGTGCGCACCACGTGGTGAGGATGTGGTAGGCTACCTCCCCAGTCAGAGGGTAGCCGTATTGCTCCTTTCCCAATACCCCAAACAAGGAAACCGTAGGCAAAGGCAGCAAAACGCACCTCGGATGAACCTCATTGGTTACAATACTGCCACTGCGCAAAGCAGCGGTATTACGTAATTAAAAGTGCCGCTGGGAAAAGTCAATTGTTGTTGGTGGTGGTCGTGATGAGAGTTAGTGTGTGTGTGTGTGTTGAACGTATTTCGAAGTTGTAGTGTGCAATTCACACACGGGCGGATCACAAGCTGGGCCCGTCATCGCCAGCAAGTACCCTGCCCACCCGAGCAACCTTTGTATAGTCGATCTATGGGTACTGCCGGGACCTTCAGCAGTGTGTGTGTGTGTGTGTGTGTGTGTGTGTGTGTGTGTGTGTGTGTGTGTGTGGTTAGATAAGTGTGTTTGTGTTTTAAGGGGGACTCCTTGAAGCTTTTTAGTAGAGTTCAGTGTCTGTGTGTCTGTGTCTGTGTCTGCTTCTTTGTCTGTATCATTGTTTTTGTTTCATCTGTGTGTGATTGATAGATTAAGATTCTCAGGGGTGGTCTCGCTTCTCCCTTCATTGATATCGTATTGTCTTTGCGTGTGTTTTTTTTTTGTTTTTTTGCTTTTAATATTATCGTTGTTCAGGGTTTTCTTTTTTTATTTTCATCATCCTATTTCTTGCGGTTTTATTATTTTCATAATTAATTTATTAGGTTTATAATGCAATGGTGAATTTTACACACACACACACACACACACACACACACACACACACACACACACACACACACACACAGACCAGACCACCAAACTACTCGCCAACACTCTGTACAACACACACAACTGGAAGCGCCACGACTCCAACACCGTCAGAGCAGCCTCCTACAAGCTGTACATGCTGCGTACACTCAGGACGCTGGGGGCACCGGCTGCTGAGCTGTGCAGTATTTACACATCTTTCATACTGCCAAAGCTCATGTATGCCTCCCCGGCTATTCGCCAATTTATTAATCTTGTGGGTAAAGAACGAAGAAGAGATAGGAGGAAGAGTAAAGGCAAGAGAAAAGTAAAAAAAATAAGACTGAAAATTGGAAAACAAATCTGAACCTTTTACAAATATAAAATAGACTGAGATAGAGATAGACTAATACATATTCAACAATTAAGGTAAGAAAACTCTCTCCCCTGTTACATATATACAGTTCACTGTATATGCTATAATGCTAGTAGCCAGGTTGCTAGGTAGTTAGAGAGAGACAGAAAAAATCAAACGAACCCAATTAAACAGAAAAGAGATTCCGAGAAGCACTCAGTCTTCATTTCTGACTCATTATTTGGAACCTGCGACTTTATTCACGAATGCTCCCGATAAGGCGGTAAATCTTTCCTTCATTATTGTCTGACTTTTCCTATAAACCTGCGACTTTATTCGTGGATTCTCTCCGTTAGGCCATAACGTTTTCATTCATCGCTGACTTTTTCCTATAAACCTGCGACTTTTTTTCACGAATTCTCCCGATTAGTCGGTAAATCTTTCCTTCATTTTCCTGACGTTTTCCTATAAACCTGCGACTTTTTTCGTGGATTCCCTTCCTAAGGCCATCATTTTTTCTCTCATCGCTGACTTATTCTTGAACACGTGCCATTTTTTTATGAATTCTCTCTGACAGGCACTTGATATTTTCCCTTCATTTCTGTCTGTTTCCCTAGAACGTGCGGCTTTTCGTTTCATCGTTGACTTCTTCTTCCTTATGGATGACTCTGTAACGCACTTCATTTTTCCTTCATTTCAATTTCATCACACTTCCCATGTCACTGTAACACAAATACAACTACACACACACACACACACACACACACACACACACACACACACACAATTTTCAGTTCTAGGGCTGCAATCCTTCCTCTCAATAAACCGTTTTATTATTATTATTATTATTTAGACACACACACACACACACACACACACACACACACACACACACACACACACACACACACGGGAAACCTTACAGCCAGTTATAAGCCCGTAAAATCAAACCATAACTGTCTGGAAATGCGAAGTGAAGCGACCGAGAGCGAGGCAGTGGTTAACCCACACCTCAAAATTATACTTCAGACGCGCACCCCTTTGTGTGTGTGTGTGTGTGTGTGTTTGGGATAAGCTGAGGATAGACAAGGATGGATATGCATGCATTAGAACAGATCAAAGGGATAATGTGTAAAAAGACATTAAACTTTTTTATATTTTTTATAGAAAGGAACGAGAATGTGGATAAGTAAGGGGGGGAAACGAGACTAAGTGGATGAGGAACAATGATTAGTAAAGGAAAACACTGAAGAATCGAGACTCGAGAACGAGAACATGCAAGGGGAGACACACGAGAGAGTGGGTGGAGGAGGAACAATGATTAGTAAAGGGAAACACAGAAGAACCGAGCCACGAGGACGAAAATATGCAAGGGGAGACACACGAGAGACTGGGTGCAGGATGAACAACTAAAGGGGAACACCATCAGGGAAAACGTTGAGACTCATATACGGGGAAAATCTGGACGATAAACGAAGAGGGAAAAGTAGAAGAAACACTGAAGATTGACGACAATATATAGATAGTCTTGTAGGGAAGGAGGCGGCTGAGAGCAACACAGGAAAGCAAAGAGAGGAAGAGGTAAGCTAGAGAAAATGCGATAATGTGAAGGGAAGACGAGGAGCACGGGAGAAGGACAAGGCTGGACAGCGAGTGACGAGAAAAAATAGGTTTGTGGCGGGAAAGAGGAAGGTGGCGGCTGGAAATGGTATACAGTAGGGGAGGGAAGGGGAAGGGAAGGTATGGAAGGAAGGGGAAGGGACAGAATAACGGGAGATAAGAGAGGAGAAATAGACGAAGAATAGGGGAGAGGAGGGCGGTTTTCCGAAAAGGTGTAAAAGGAAAGGGAAATGAATGGATAACGAGAGCCAAGTGGTGGAAACATTAATGGTGACGCGGGAAAGTTATGAAATGTTGCATCATAAAATTACGCTCGGATATTGGTACTTCTCATAAAGTTATACATGATTAAATAACAATGGACGATAAGAAAAATGAAAAAATCCAATCACACCTCACCTGTCACAGTATCATGATGGCAGGTACTGTGGTGGCGTGGAGAGAAATGACGTAAAAAAAAACCTAACCTAGTCCGCCACCTGCTCATCATATTCAAAGCTCCACATCAAGGGAGGTTTTAAGAGTTCATTCCTCGAAATTCAACGCGGGCTCCCCCTGCATGGTGCACCTGCGGGCCCGCGTCCCCGCATAGCAGCCAAAGGGTACAGTCAAGATCTATAGAAGGAGAGGTCAATTCACTTCTCTCTACTGCACATCCTATGTGGCGTCACTACGAGGTGCGGCTAAGGACCAATGAGACGTCGCCTGGATGCCTGGCGGAATGACAAAGTAACCAATGGAGAGGTCTGCCGGGACCCCTCTCGGAGACACAAGGGAGGGAGGGGGAGGGGGGATAGAGATAATGATCCTAGGAATGGGTAACTGAACCATTACAGATTCAGGTCCTCTGTCGGTCTGTCTCTCTCTCGTCTGTTTGTCTCTCTCTCTCTCTCTCTCTCTCTCTCTCTCTCTCTCTCTCTCTCTCTCTCTCTCTCTCTCTCTCTCTCTCTCTCTCACACACACACACACACACACACACACACACACACACACACACACACACACACACACACACACACACACACACACACACACACACACACGTACACACACGATACAAAGAATAATTTTTCAAATTTGAAAGCAAATTTTCCCATAATATACAAATTAGTGGAGCTCCTTTGACTTTTACGCGGCGACAGGTCTGACCAGACTGACCGGGTCATGAGCGGTCAACCCCTGCTGCTCACCTCATAGTGACGTTATGCGCGGAGCGCTCCGAAATAAGCCCAAATTGAAGTGACCTTTCCTTCTTTAGATCTTGGGTACAGGGTTTAATGCGTGTTTTCACTCGCCGTGGTGGCCGCTCATCTCTTCAGGGAAAACGTTCAGTATCGTGGATTTCAATGTGTTTTGTTGTGCATTCATTTTCCCGTTTCTTTTTTTATTCACTTAATATATAGAAGAAAAATAAAAGGTGCTCTTAACCCTCTTGTTTCCTTCCTTTTCCTGTTCCCTTCTCTTCTTTTACTCTGCCATCTTAAATTCCACCTTTCTATCTTCCTCCTTCCTCCTTCCACCTTCGTGCGCGTGGCGGGAAGTTTTCACCGGCGCCGTCTGAGAAAGCGGCGAGGCCCGCGTCCGCGTAATAAGCGCGGACGCGGGCCTCGCCCGCAAGTGTGAAAGGGCTAAATTAAGCGTAAGAACCAGTAATTGCAGTGCCGTAATTTCTGGGCTAGGAGGCTGTGGGCTCCAAAATGTTTTCCATATCGGGCTAAACATGCTCCTAAAAGTGTTGATTAAAAAAATTATCCCGCAAGCTCGCTGGCCCCGCCCCCCCAACTCATGAATCTAGGAAGCTCTCTGGCCCCCTAAAAAAATCCATCAAACTTACGGGCCTGAAATGCCTTGACCAAACGAATATTTGACGGATAACTCACATACGCAATTGAATTGATTGATAAATAAATATGTGAATTGAAACAGTAAAAGAAAATAATAAAATAAAGCAAGTGTAACAAAAATCCCACTATTTAATATAATTTATCTTGAACTGATGTAAAATTTTCATGTTGGTTTTCTTCAGAGTACGCGTCCGTATTCTCTGCCGCTCCCGGCTCACAGCACATGTTTCCAAAGGGCACAATGGACACTGGTCGGGCTCCGGTGAGTGTTTTTCACATTGACGGTGTACAAGTCAAGGCAAACCATCACAAAGGTCATACAGCTGTCCACGGAAATACCCACAACCTCTACCAAAGCTATATCAAATGTGGGCGTGTGTGTGAGCCCCTAAGTGTTTGAGGAGGAGATGCAAGGGGAAAGAGGAAGAGGCCGCGTGGGCGACGGGGAGCAAGGGAGAGACGAATCTCACGGCACCATCAACAATGCACTATGCTGATGACGTAACGCATATCATCAACTACTTAGAAAAATCAAGACAGTTAGTGGAGAATAGAATCATAAAGGATAGAGAGAAAGAGCTGGATGAGGTCCGGGGTCAGCATGAACCAAGCGCCACTGTAAACACTTGTCTGCGCCATAACGGGCCAGGCCGACCACCAGCCCCACCTAGAAAGCCTGCCGGCGCAACAGGCGAAAAGTTAAAAACACGCAAAACCAAACCAAACGATGGAACACAAATCGGTTATGCAGAAACAGGTAAAGTTTTGCGACTAACAAGAAGAGGAACCAGAATAGGTAAATATATCTATGAAACGAGAAAAGGAAGCAGCGTCAACTAAATATACCTACGGCTGTATTAAAACCCGACCAACAAAAACAAGAGCACACCTCACCAACGCCAATGCTTCATGTCTGGTTCGTATTATCCGCCGTTACCACACGTGGCAACAAGCAAGACAAACAAACTAAAACTTCAAGAGGAGCAAAGCAGAACACCAGGCAAGGATTTTAGTGCTTGTAGAACGGTCCTTTCTTGTTCTTTTTCTTCTTTTGCTTCTTGGACTCATTCTTCGCTTCGTCCTTGGAGGGTTTCGAGGCCTTTTCTTTGAAGTCATCCTCCTGCAGAACTTGTCGCAGGAGAGCAGTGACCTCGTTGAGGTCAGGGGCATCTTCAAGGCTCTGTCGGAGGTCAGAGAAACGCTCCGTGTCAGGGATGACCTGCAGGGCCGTGCACGCTATGTCGATGACGTCATTCTCCTGCTGGCCGGGGTGCATAAACCCGAACTGTATTATTGTTCGGCACCATTGGGTTAAAAGTGGTTGAAAAAGGCCGTAGAGTCGTCATACTCAGTATCCATAATGGCCCAAGACGCAGAAAACGATGCTTTTATGGATAACTAAGAAAACTGTGAGATTCTATGCTCAGCTGCAATAAACATAAGCCCTCACATTATACTCTGTCACGTCTACCTGATTCTCCCATACTAGTCCTGTCTACCCCCCACCCCTATCCACCTCACGTTGACCTGAGTTCCCTAGGGAGGGTAATGAGGTCAGCACTAAAGAACGGATTACAGGGTCTAGCTTAAAATTACCTTCATTAAGATTAAAATTATCAAACTTTTGTATACATGCAGACTCTATTATTCTACGTTTCTTAAAGTTATTACATTTATACAATAGCTGACTGTCGTCCCAGTTAATAGAGTGATTATTTTCTGAAGCATGTTTAAACATAGCATTATTCAGGTTACATGTCCGAAAAGCATATAGATGTTCTTTTACACGAGTTTCTAAATTTCTAACAGTTTCTCCAATATAAACAAGGTCACAATCTTTACAGTCAATTTTATATACGCCAGCTGTACCATCTACAAAATTCTTGTTTTTTACTAACGTTGATTTAATGGTGGAGATATATTTATATGCTATGTTTACATCAAGGTCCTTATTAACAGTTTTAACGACATCAAGTTCAGGTCAGGTCAGGTCAGGTCAGGATCAGGTCAGTTCAGGTAACACCCCAGACAGCAGATTCGGTCAAGGAGAGGTCATCAGAAGTGACCGCATAGAAATTAATTCAAGCAGTCTCTCTAGAAGTTTTATAAATTTATATCAAGAATATAATAATTTTGTTCAAAATAAAAAGAAATTCAGAATGACTTTATCCCAAAGAAACTGTTTAGGTCAAGCAGTAATGATCCTAAATGGAGACGCAGAGTTAGAGGAGACATGATTGAAGTATAGAAATGGTTCAAGGGGATTAACAAGGGAGGGGCAGTGACGGCATGAGGTCAAGTGCACTCAGGTCAGCCACAGTTTGGTGGTGACTGCTGAGAGGACTCAGTCAGAGGCTAAACTTCATCATGGCAACACCTCGAAGTGTTCGATTTCGAAGACGAAGGTTTTTCTACTATCATTCTAACCGAGACAGAAGATTTAGTGCATTTTCGCTTAAACGTGAAAACCGACGAAGAGTTCCAGCGTTGGAAGGAGCTATACATGGGAAAAACCAACACTTGCTTCAACGTCAAGCATGTATATCCTGCCCGTTGCAGAAAATTGCTTCATAAAATACTAATTTGTCATCATGGTGCTGCTCGCCACTTGGGAAAGAAGAGAACATATACTGGGTAAGTACCTGTTAAAAATTTGTTCTATAAATAGGATACATTTACTATGCCCTGCGGTTCAAAATACATATCAGTTATTTTTAACACACTATATGAAGGAAACTGCAAACCTCTCGTACTCAAGGCAGCTCCTTCTACCATCCCCATTTCTTATCTATGCTGTTCTTGATATTCATCTTAACCTTGTTCGTAGGTGCCCTGTAACAATGGACGTTGTCATTCGGTTCATAACTAAGGACACTGTAAAGAAGGACAAACTGATGGCCACACACCCATGCTTCGTAAAACTGAAGGGACAGCACAATCACTCTCTACAGTCTGCAGAAGCTCTGAACCAGCTTAGGGTACTTCCGGAAACGAGGGAGACTTTTATTAAGTATTTTGAGCAAGGTACGGTAACTAATTGTTCACTGACTACTTCATTTCGTTTTTCGTTCTGAAAATACTAATTTCTAAGCAGGATTGATGTAGCATTTTATGTTGTGTCTCTTAGTGCACTTGCACTATTGACTGTGTAATATTTTAACACTTCAGACTGCATGTGACATAGATTTAAGGAATATTTTAATAGCTAGGTACATTATTCATGTCTGCGCGAGCACCATGGACAACACATTCTGCTATACGTTCAATTTTCAATTTTCAGGAATGACTGCTAATCAGGCTGGAAGATTCCATGTCCTAAAAATGGGGCTGTGTGATGACTTATTTGGACAGGCCAATCATGCTATAAACCCATCGCCTCGTGCTATCAGTTATATGAGAGACGAATGGCTGAAGAATGAACATGGTGGCCTGAAGAACTTATCAATGGCAGAGGCAATCAGAAAGTATGCCGCAAATAACCCAGATGTGACGATACTGGAGGACATATCAGAAGGAAGTTTTACTGCAGTACTTGTTACAGCTTTTATGAAGAGAGTCCACATTAAATTTAGGGAAGCTGGAGAAGTAATCTTTGTGGATGCCACGGATGTGTTGACCAACTCAACACTTCAGTTATTCCTTCCTCTGTGCTGGACCAGCAGGTGCTGCTCCACTGGCAGTGCTGTTTACATCTTCCAAAGATGAAGCAACACTGAAAAAAGGTAAGTCTGACAATTTTCCTTTTACTGAATGTTGTTAACTCCGACTGTGGATTTGTAATCGGTATATTGTGCGTGTGAGAAATACATAGAAATGGTCTTCGTATTGCATACTAACTCTCTCTCTCTCTCTCTCTCTCTCTCTCTCTCTCTCTCTCTCTCTCTCTCTCTCTCTCTCTCTCTCTCTCTCTCTCTCTCTCTCTCTCTCTCTCTCTCTCTCTCTCTCTCTCTCTCTCTCTCTCTCTCTCTCTCTCTCTTACACACACACACACACACACAAAGGGTCGGTTGGAAACCTAGGGTAACTGTCATTTCTGTGAAGCTTGGCTTGTGCTCTGGACGCATACTTGGATATATCTGAAGTTAATCACCTTTGCTCTTATCTACAGGTTTTGAAATGGTTAAGAGTGCTGTAGCAGAAAAGGCCTTCTATGGGAAGGGCACGCCGGAGACTTTCATGACTGACAACTGCGATGCCATGAGGAAAGCCCTAGCAGCAACCTGGCCTGGAGCTCGACAGTTCCTCTGCATTTTTCATTTTCTACAACAAGTATGGAGGTGGCTATTGGACTCGAGACACGAAATCAAGAAAGAAGATCGCCAGGAACTTATGACTATAGTGAAAAGCCTCGTATATTCAGCAACGAAGAACGATTTATTCACGTCATGGGGAAAATTCAAGGCTAATCCTCTTTCGGAGAAGTATCCTAACTTTAGAAGGTACAGTATATTGCCATAATGTTAATCATATCTATAACAATAGTGATTTCGTAATATGGATGATAAGTACAGATAATGCATTTTTTTTTAATATTTTCAAAATCATCATAATAATTGATAACATTTATATACTACTACTACTACTACTACTACTACTACTACAGACTTCACGAGCTGTCTAGATGTTTGCTGGCCTTTTGTAAATAGTTAATGTAAGGTCGTGTGAGTTTCCATGCTCTTCTGAACACCCAGTATTTAGGTCTAACAACTATTTTCGTTTTCTTATTTCAGCTATCTAGGCTCACTGATGGAAAGGAGTGACGAGTGGGCGATAACGTTCAGGGCAGGTGCGGTGCTACGTGGACATCACACCAACAACTTCTGTGAGGCAACAATGTGCATCATTAAGGAAGTCGTTCTTAATAGGTAAGCGCCAAGGGATGTTTCTTTCTTATTTGTGATGGCTGGTTTTATTAATATAAGTACCATACATCAACATGAAATTCAAACTGCCATTTTACTGACTAGTTGTACAATTGGAGGCCTTCTCGTAAAGCTCGACTGTGTTCTATTACTTTTTTTTTTTTTTGTTCTACATATTTTCGCATCATCAACAAACTCATCTGCGTTACTAGTGATGACAATGTCCTTAATTTTCTTGATTTCCGTGATTATTGTAAGTAGGGTATTACTGCCTATTATATTCAAGTGTTTCCATTACAGTAAATCACATACACAACATATTTTCCTTTCTAATAATTAAGTTCCCCCCTGAATCTAATATTCTGTTGCATTCTGTTGCTTCCCTTATCAACATTTAAGTGTTTGCAGAACATTACTTACTTGTCTATTTATTCTTTCTCTCTCTTTTTTTAGATGCAAGGCATACAACGCAACGCAGCTGATCATTTTCATGGCCGAAATCTTTGACAGCTACATGAAGAAGAGGCTGGTGGACGTTGCGCTTGGCAGACGGAGTGAAATCATTAAGCACGGCTACACTGCCTCTAGAAATGGTTACTTTCCAAGGTAACGGAAAGTACAGAGTCCAGAGCCAGTCTACTCCATCCCTTCAGTACGACGTAGATCTTGTGACTGGATTTTGTGAGTGTACTGCAGGGAAAATGGTTCCTTGTGTAAACATCAAGCTGCCTGTGCAGACTACAGCATGACGGTCCTGCCCCAAGTCTTCACTGCCACTACTGAAAACAGACGGTGGCTGGCGTCAGTGGCAGTAGGCGACGAGAAAGTTCCACCGAAGGCTTTTTAGAGGACTGTTGGAGCCAACATTAGAAAAAGAAGAAACTGCCTGTGCTTCTCCTGTTCAGGAATCCCAGGAAAGCACAGAGATCCAGCTAATGCCTCCTGAAGTGAACGTCGAGAATCAAGATGAAAATCCGCACCAGTCTCCAGATGTTGGCGAGTTTGTAGCTACATTCCAAAATGTGGTCGAAAAATATGCCAACAGTGACACTGCGGCAGCCCTCAGTACTGCTGTGAGACGGTTAAAGACTGTGAAAAGTGGGAATCAGCTGAACAGCATACTGCAGACCTTTGGAAGTGGCCTTTGCAATAAGGGAGCTGGCAGAGGAAAAATTCGATGCCAGCCAACATCTATCGCAAGAAGAGGGCCAGGAAAACCCAGAGGTGCAGCCCCTCTTGGTAAGGGACGACGACCGAGCCACTTACCAAACCCAAAACCAAAACGACCGCGAAATTTGTCCCAAAATATTGCGCAGAACGTGGCTAATGCTAAGTCACACAGTTCGGGTTTATGCGGCCGGGGTCCGCGCCCCGCGCCGCCAGACCGAAGTCCAACAGGAAGGCGCGCACCCCCTCGCCGGACGCGTCCACCAGCACGTTGCCCTCGTGGATGTCGCCGTGGGCGATGCCCCGCGCGTGCAGGCGCCGCACCACGCCGCACACCTCCACGAGGGCCAGCAGGCAGGCGCGCACCCTGCCGCGGCCCAGGCAGTCCTCCAGCCGCTCCCCCAGGCACAGCTCCATCACCATGCACGGGGGAGAGTCTGCCGTCAGCCCGTACAGCCGGGGCACGGCCGCCTCGCCCTCCAGCTCCTCCAGCACACCCGCTTCCTCGGAGGTCTTGGCCAGCAGCTCGGGGTCGTTCTCCGGCTTCTTGACGGCCACGGGCACCGCCCCGCCCGGGGGAGCGTCAGGCGCCCCCGGTACACCGTGCCGTACTTGCCCACGCCCAGCACGGTGCCCATCTTGAGCTGCTTCTTCTTGATCACGGAGAGGTCCATGCTGCCGGTCCTTGCCGTGTGGCCGGAGAAGGAGAAGGTGGCAAGTTTGTGTTCGCAGTGCTCGGTGATCTCCTTGACGTCAGCCATGTGGCTGTATTGTCTGTTGGATGTCTTGACAGAGTCAAGAGCATGACTGTATAGGGTCAAGATTCAGCACGTCACCTCGGTTTTGGGAAAACGGTTTTGGGGAGATTGGAGTTGACATTGCATAGGACTGAGTCTAGAGCTAGTTGGTAGGAGGTGCCGCGGCCAGGCCAGGTAGGGGTGCACACGAGGCAGCCGAATAGCTGGGGCATGCCAGCGCTGCACGGTGTTATAGTTGCCTCCTGTAGTTTTCAACGGAGCCTTTCACACGTGGCCGCTGTGGTTACCCTATACGGTAATCCGCTTCGACGGCGGCTCTCTCTCTCATATAGAGCCCGCCACTCACGGTCGTCGCCACTCGCTGCATGTCCAGCACTGTTTCAAATGGGAGCCACCGATTGCCGCCGCTGTTGTCCAACGCCTATCACTTCTCAGTGGTGCCCAACAAGGCCAAGGGAGGAAGACAGGTTTGCTGACGTATAGGGGAGAGGAGTATATGGTAGGAGGAAGGGCTGCAAGGGTAATGGGAAAAAAAGTGACGGAAATAGGGAAGAGAAGAAAATGGTTTGGGAAAGAGTGTATAAGAGGAATGGGGAGAGGAAGGGAATGAATGGGTAAAGAGGAGCATGGGAGGAAGAAGGGAAGGCAGTTTGCAGTAGAGATAAGAAGGAAGGGGTTGCATGCGAGAGAGAGAGAGAGAGAGAGAGAGAGAGAGAGAGAGAGAGAGAGAGAGAGAGAGAGAGAGAGAGAGAGAGAGAGAGAAAATTACATAGAATTACATAGAAAATCAGACCACACAGACCCCATGGTCCAGACTAGGTGGTCTGTCCTTAAACCTAAGTGATTTTACATTAATCAGAAGGCTCCAAAACGTTGCTTTTCTACTCTAGTTGATATTAAGTTGAAGGAAGTGACGGTCGAGCTTTTTTTTGAAGGAGTCAATCGTGTTACACTGTACCACTGACGGTGGAAGCTTATTCCATTCTCGCACTACAACGTTGGTGAAGGAAAATTTGGTGCAGTCTGAATTTACTTGTCTACATCTGAGTTTTACGCCATTGTTCCTCGTGCACAAAGTGTCATCGATCATAAGCAATGTTGATCTGTCTACATTCGTGAAACCATTAAGTATTTTAAAACATTCGATCAGTTTTCCTCGGAGGCGACGTTTCTCAAGAGAGAACATGTTAAGGGTGGAAAGCCTTTCTTCGTAGGATTTGTTGCGCAAGGACACCTAATTTAACAATGTCCTTTGCATGGTGGGGAGACCAAAACTGTACCGCATATTCCAAGTGGGGTCTGACTAAACTATTGTAGAGCGGAAGTATTACATCTTTATTCTTGAATAAGAAATTTCTTTTAATGAAGCCCAACATTCTGTTCGCTTTATTTGCTGCATCGATGCATTGATGTGAGAATTTGAGGTTTGTCGTGATTTTGACCCCTAAGTCCTTGACGCATTGAACGCTTTTGAGTTTAACGCGCGCGCGCGAGAGAGAGAGAGAGAGAGAGAGAGAGAGAGAACAATAAGGCATGATGGCCTATAAAGGGAGAGGGAAGTGATGTAAAGAAGAGGTGCAGAAGAAAGGAGAAGGGTTGGTCAATTGAGGACACCATTCATTTACACGAGGGAAAAGAAGGTTGTGATGGCGAGGAGGGAGGAGAGTAGGGGAAGGGGTATACACAGAAGGAAAGGGAGGGGACGGGGGCATATGAGGGGAAAGCCGCTTGTGATGGGAAAGAGGGAGGCGGCTCACGGCCAAGGGAATGTTCAGAAGGACGGTGAGGAGACGAGGGGCAGAGCTGACTCGTTGGTCCTGGCCGCTGTCCTAAAAATACAAGCATAATAATCCCACTTTAGCTCGGAGGAAATTATTACTTATCGCTCTCTTTTGTTACACCTCATTTTCATTTTCCTTAATTAATCTGAAAAAAATACGAACATGATAATTTTACTTCACCTCAGGGGAAAATATTTGCTCTTTTGTATTACACCTTTATATATTTTTTTTTATTTCACTCTTCCACTTTCTCTGTATATTTATCAAGCCATTTATTATGTGTGTGTGTGTGTGTGTGTGTGTGTGTGTGTGTGTGTGTGTGTGTGTGTGTGTGTGTGTGTGTGTGTGTGTGTGTGTGTAATTCACCACGGCCTGATCACGAGTTAGACTCGCTTTCGCCAGCAGGCACCCTCCCGACGTGAGAAAGTGCTCATCATCGTGGACCTCTGGGTACTGCCAGGACCCCACACACCACACACCCCATCCCCCTTGCTCAAGGGGGACAGTAACCACTCCTAGTCAACCGAAAGAATTCGGCCTGAGCGGAGCTCAAACCACCCCTATTTGTCCGTGAAGTCTTGCAGCGCAGCGCCCTACCGATTGAGCTACCGGAGCGGTGTGTGTGGGAGTGTGGGTGTGTGTGTGTGTGTGTGTGTGTGTGTGTGTGTGTGTGTGTGTGTGTGTGAGAGAGAGAGAGAGAGAGAGAGCAGGTGGGTGGAGGTTCTTGTAAAGGAGAAGTTACAGTGAAAGGAAAAGTGGTTTTGAGAAAGGAGGAGGAGGAGGAGGACGAGGAGGAGGAGGAGGAGAAGGTGGAGGAGAAGGTGGAGGAGGAGGAGGAGGAGGAGGAGGAGGAGGAGGAGGAGGATTAAATAAGAAGGCATAAGTAGCTCTTGAAGTACTAAAGAACTAGACAGATAAATAGATCTAACCTTTGTAACTGTTTTAAAGTCACCTTCCTCCTCCTCCTCCTCCTCCTTCTCTCTCTCTCTCTCTCTCTCTCTCTCTCTCTCTCTCTCTCTCTCTCTCTCTCTCTCTCTCTATCTCTCTCTCTCTCTCTCTCACACACACACACACACATCACCCCCTCCTGCCTTCTTTTGCTTAATTCCTTCCCCGTTCTTCATGTTTTTCTATACTTCGTCTGCTTTCCTCCTTGCCTTTCTTTTTCCTCCTCCACTACCTCCTTCTCCTCCTCTTCCTCTTTTTTTCTACTCCTCTTCTTTCCCTTTCTGCTTCTCTCCCTTCTTAATTCCGTTGCTCATCCTTTTTCTTGTTCATCTTCCTCTCGTTTCCTTCTTCTTCCACTCCTCCTCCACTTCCTCCTACTTTCCTCAGCTCTCCTCCTCCCCTTCTTTCTCTTTCTCCTACATCTTCTCCCTCTTTCACACTGCCTCGTTACCCCTTTCTTCATCCTCCTGTTCTCCTCTTCCCCTCATCTTATATTTTCCTCCTCTTATCATCTCTTCCATCCTTCTCCTCTTCTTCCTACACCCTCACCATCTAACAGCCTCCTTCACCCTTCCTTCCTTCCTTCCTGTGTTCCTCCCCCCCCCGTCGCCTTGAGCCTGTTATGAAGCTAAGGCTCTCTCCTAAGAGGCCTTGGTTAATCTGCGTCGTGGTCAGATCACTGTTCGCGGGACACAAACCACGGCGTGTGAGAAACGGCTACTCTCTCCAATGATGTCTTGCACCCCTCTCCCTCTCTCTCCCTCTTCCCTCCGGCACTCTCCAATCCAGGTGAATGGTGGGGGACAGGGGGAGAGAGGAGGTGGAAGGTGGTGGTCTCAGGGTGGTTTAATATTATGTTTGGTGTCTTGGAGGAGAAGAGGGAGAAGGAGGCGGGCAATGAGGAGGACGAGGAATAGGAGGAGGAAAAGGTGGTGTTTGTGTGTGTGTGTGTGTGTGTGTGTGTGTGTGTGTGTGTGTGTGTGTGTGTGTTTCAAAGTGATTAATACAACTCCGTCTTTTGAGAGATAAAATTGCTCATCTCATCTCGTCTCGTCATCTTTTATCTCCCACTCATCTCTCACTCTCGGATCATCTAATTCTCATTCCCGTCATATCTCACGTCACCTCCTTGTCTCTCACTCCGTCACACCCACGCCTCCTTCCTCTCGCCTCCTGCACACCCTCCTCTCCCAGCCTTCACTTCGTTCATGTTTCATCATCTTATTGACACTCCTCTCCTTTAGCTCTCTCGTGTTCCTTTCTTCTGAGTCTGTCCTAGTATCATCTTTTTCTTGTTTCTTCCACTCACTTCACTCTCCTCTCACACTTCTCTTACTACTCATTTCTTCCTTATACCGTCCTCCTCATCTGTTCTTTGTTTCACTTCATTCTAGACTTTCCTCTCATTATTTTTCACTTCCCACTCCCTTCATTCCCACTTCACTCCATTCCCACTCCAGACCAGTCATGTTTTTTTTTCACTTTACTTCCCACGTCATCTCACATAGTTTCAGGCCTCAAAATTCTCTTCCTCCTCCTCTTCGAGCTGACTCGAGGTGAGGATACGAGGACAACAACACCGCCATTCATGCGTGCAGGGAAGATGAGTGGGAAGGTGAGGAATAGGATGGAGATGAATAGAACAAGAAGAACAGTGCCAGCAATACTGATCAGAGCGATAGGCAGAGGGAAGGAAATTCAAATGTTGCAAGTCATGGTAACTCAAGACATCCTACAGCTAACAGGAGTCACTAAACATGGAACAGGAGGAAAAGTAGGAGAAAGAAAATTAAAAGAGCAAGGGAAAAGAGTGAAGGATAGTTGACGACAGACTAAGACGCTTCCTTGAGAGAACTGATACATGACCAGACATCGGCACAACACGGCTTCGGAATATGAAGGGAAGCAGCCACAACGCTCACTGGGACACACGAAGCATCAGCGCACTACACAACCCAAGAAAAACAATGGAAAAAAAAGAAGTAATATAAATAAGTTGCTTTACTGTAAGATAGTCCCAATAACAGTAATAATAGGATATCGTAATAGAAGGAACACATAATGAATACTCCGACACAGGGAAAGTATATACTGGGTCTGACTTTGGGAAGAGATGGAGCTGGGAAACACATGAATGAGTCAGTAAGAAAGGAAGAAGAGAAAACTGATGGAATGATGTAGGCTCAAAAGCCTTCCTGACGCCTCACTCCTGCCTGCCGTCCCGGCGTCCCTTCTTAGTGAAACGACGCCGCCTTCTTGTTTTGCCGGTACCGCTTCCTCTTCCTGGCCTTCTTCTCCTTGGGCGAGGTGTTGTCTATTACAATCGTCTTATATCTGAAGGGAAATAGGAGGTGCCACATGTAGGCCGTCGAGCCTACTTCAGTCTCCTTGTTTCTTTTCTCTTTATTTATGTGAAACGATTTTGATTTAGATTTCGGTGTTGAAAAGGAGCCTGCAGAGGAGGAGGAGGAGGAGGAGGAGGAGTGGTAGGAGGAGGACGCGTACGAGGAGGAGGAAGCCGAAGAAGAGGCCGAGTAGGAAGGCTTCCTCCCCGGAGCCTTGGCCTGACTGGCCGTGCTCCTTATCCGTGCGTCGTATCGGGCCCGTGAGTCGGTGTCGGAGAGCGTCTCCATCACCTGCTGCAGCTGCTGGAATTTTGTCTTGGCGTTCGCGTCATTCGGGTTCTTGTCAGGGTGAATCTTGAGGGCGAGGCGGTGGTAGGCTTTCTTGACCTCCTGCAGGGTGGCCTCGGGCTTCACGCCCAGGAGCTCGTAGTGGGTTTTGTTTGCCATTGGTCCAGGTAGTGGATACACGCGTATAGGCGTTCCATTCAACACGTCACCTCGGTGTCGGACACGCCGTTTTGGGTAGCTCGGAGTTGACATTGCATGGTCCCGAGTCTAGAGCTGAATGGCAGACCTTTAAGGGCGCAAATCACTGCGATGCTAAGGTATCTTTAGTCACTTTACACCAAACTAACCAAGAAGACCCACTCACTGTTACCTTAGGGGAAGGGGGAGGGGGGGGCCTCTAGGCTAAGCCTGCGCAAGATGACTATAGGGAGAAAAAAGCTCCGAAGTGTGCGAAGCCGTCGTCAGGACCAATATTTAAAGGAGGTAGCATAGGGATACATGCAGACCACAGGAGGCCAGTCGGCGTACACAGCGCCCCTGGGAGTGGTTGATTCACCGAGCTCCCTTCCCGGCCATAAATGTGTCTAACCTCTACTGAAATCTTTCAGTGCTGTCTGCCCCTTGTATTCCATTCACCTACCACCACCTGGTCGTGAAGTAGTTCTTAGCCATTTCTTTCCTAAACCTAAATTCATCTAATCTGTATCCGTTGTTGTTTGTCCTTTTCTCTGTGTATTTTATATATATATATATATATATATATATATATATATATATATATATATATATATATATATATATATATATATATATATATATATATATATATATACGTGTTTCATCAGAAACTCCCTTGCCAATCTCTTTAACCTATTCAGAAACCCCATTTGCATCTCCTCCAAGTCTACGCCTTTAAAAAGAGTGTAAGTTAAGGTTTTTAATTGTTCTCTGGCTGTAAAATCTAAATCCTTGGAGCATTTGAATCATTAATTCATTCGAGTACTGATTCGAGGGAGTCTTTATGCATTATGTAATGGCGGTACAAGAGAAAAAAAAAGTGACCCAGGTGGACCTAATCAACAAAAGGTAGAGTTGAAGCACACCCTACAGCTGAGCGTGGCGGCGGTGCTCATCTCCGTCCCGTTGGTCCTCTGAACCTGTGGTGGATAAGAATCCATTACCCCGACACGGGCCAGTGTAACATCCGGGTTTCCACATCCTGCCTTCTCCAGCTTTCCCCAGATATTCGTTCATCGACCATCCCGAAGAGGAGGATGAACAGCTGAGTGGGCTGCACTCCGACTGCCAAGGCCGGGACTCGAACCCTGGCCCGCAGATTTGTAGTCAGGGAAGTTAACCACTGCGCCGAGGGATGCATAACCTACTCAGTGCCAGATACAGTTATTTGATTCAGGTGTTCTTGGTGTCTCGGTTACTTGCGCTTTTTCTTATAAATGTCAGACTGTTTGCGCAGATCCTGGCAGTAATACAATGATTGTTTTTCTTTCTTTCTTTCTTTCTTTCCCCCTTTCTCTCCGTCCTTCCACTTCCATAAACACACCCACCTCGACATCTTTCCTTGTTCCGTGTACTCCCCCTCCCACCACCACCACCACCACCATCATTACCACCACCATCACCACCACCACCATCACCACCACCACCACCACCATCACCACCACCATCACCACCACCACCACCACCATCACCACCACCACCACTACCACCACACACACACACACACACACACACACACACACACATTCACACACACACGGCCCGGTAGCTCAGTGGATAGAGCGTCTGCCTCACAACCAGAAGGACCGGGGTTCAATTCCCCGGCCGGGTGAAGATAAGTTGGGTTTATCTTCTTTCACGTGTAGCCCCTGTTCACCTAGCAGTGAGTAGGTACGCGACGTCAGGCAAGGAGCTGTGACCTCGTTGTAGCGGTGTGTTGTGTGTGAGTTGTCTCAGTCCTACCCAAAGATCGGTATTACGAGCTCTGTGCTCTTTCGTAGGGGAACGGCTGGCTGTCTGACCCGCAGCAGACCAAGAGCTGAATTACACACATACGGTGACACACCTAAGCACTCACATTACAACACCAAATCACATTCGCTCAGTTTACAAACATCTGTTTCCTTACTAATCCTTTAATCCATCCCTCCATCCACACCTATACTATTTCCATATCCACATGTCTATCTATGCCTGTCCATCCTTTACTCACTGCGTCAATTCCTTATTCACTATTATATATACAGCGGACCTCATTTTTAGCCCTCTCTTCTTAATCAAACCTTTTAATCAAACCGATCATCCTGTTTGCTTTTTTAACGGACTCGTTGCACTGCTGGGAAAACTTGAGGTTAGACGCGACTGTGACGCCAAGATCTTTGACCGAGTGAACGCCTTTAACTTTAACGCCGCACATTTCATAGTCCTTCTTTATATTTCTAGATCCAACCTGCAGAATCTGGCACTTGTTTATATTAAAAGGCATTTCCCATTTTACTGACCAATCTGATACTTTACGCAAATTTTGTTGGCTCCGCCTGTCACATTCCGTAAGTACCGCATTGCCGATTTTCGTGTCGTCCGCAAATTTACTAATGAAATTATTGAGACCAAGGTTAATGTCGTTGATGTAAATGACGAAGAGAACGGGTCCCAGGACAGAGCCTTGGGGGACACCACTAGTGACTGGCATCCACTCAGAGGTCACTCCATTTATTACAACTCTTTGCTTTCTATTGCTTAGCCAGTGCTTGATCCATTCGTGAAGCTTACCCCCGATACCTATTTCCTTGATTTTATGAAGCAACTTGCAGTGTGGGACTTTATCACACGCCTTCTGGAAGTCTAAATAAATAATATCAAGTGATTTATAAACATCATAGACTGCAAAAAGCTCTTTATAGAACGTTAATAGATTCGACAAATAAGATCTGTTGTTACGGAAATCAAGATCAAGAGAATAGACAGGTCTTTTCACGCTCAGGTTTTGACGTCATCAGCCGTATGATACAGAGCAGGCGGAGAATAATAAGGAAAACGAGATATTTCATGGTGTGTGTGTGTGTGTGTGTGTGTGTGTGTGTGTGTGTGTGTGTGTGTGTGTGTGTGTGTGTGTGTGTGTGTGTGTGTGTGTGTGTGTGTGTGTGTGTGTGTGTGTGTGTGTGTGTGTGTGTGTGTGTGTGTGTGTGTGTGTGTGTGTAATGAACCTTCTTATCCAAGTATTTTATGACATATTCTTACTCGCCGGAATCATCCGCTATTGAACAGTTCTCCTGTCCACCCTGACACCCTCTGTAACACCTTATCCTCTTTTACCCAGTCTTTTCTTACCCCTAGCTGCCCATTAATTCTGTGACTGCTTCACTTCCTTAATCCTAAATACTAAAGTCACCCATCGAAATCAAAGAAAATGGAGCACACGGGATGCGTCTACACCTGTGGTCAGGTGAGGACTGGTGGGTAGGTTTTAGTCGAAGCAGACTGAGGGGCGGCAGGTGACGTCAATGCGCAGAAGAGGAGAATTCTGGTACGAGGTTGAGAAGACCTGGTATATTCTCTTGATCTTGACGGAAACCATGTTGCGAGTCCAGGATTAGCGAATTACACCCTAGGTAGTTAACTACTTTATCTCGAATAATTGTCTCAAATAATTTACCAATGATTTAAGTTAAGCTAATTGGCCTGTATTTATCCGGTAATTTTCGGTCGCCTTTTTTGAAAAAGGATGTTACGTTAGCCATTTTCCAATCACTAGGAGCGATACCATGGTGCAAAGACATATTAAACAGCATTGTTAAAGGCCTGAGTATCGCTCTTGATATTTCTTAAAGTAATTTTGGATATATTTTATCAGGTCCTGGACTTTTGTTAGTTTTAAGTGACTGCAGCGCCTTAAGAACGTCATCTGTACTGATTTCAAAGTCAGGGAGGGAATGACTGGGATTTTCAATAGTGTTAGGAACAGCAGCAGTATCGGTAGAGCTACTATTAAAAACCAAGGAGGAATAAGAGTTTAACGTGTTCGCTATGCGTTGGCTGTCTGTCACGATATTGCCCGAATTATCTGTTAATGGGCCAATCCCACTTCGAATCTCTTTTTTGTTGTTTACATATCAAAAATAACTTTTAGGATCTGACTTGAAATTTACCGCAATGTTTACTTCGTACCTCCGTTTCGCCTGTTTGATTAAACTTTTAACTTGTCGTCTTGCTTCGTAGTACCGTGTACTATTTTCGGCAGAGTTATCGGTTTTCTTTTGCCTATATAACAAGTTCCTCTTTTGGAGAGCAAATATGATTTCATTATTAAACCACGGAGGATTTTCAACTTTTCGGCGCTTTCCACAAGATTGCACGGATTTATTTTGTTCAGTTAGTAATCGAGCTTTAAAGTCTTGCCAAGATTCTTCAACGTCGATGTTGGATACTAATTGAAAGTTCGTTAATGACTGTCTTATTGTTCAAAATCCGCTCTTTTAAAATTGGGAACCAATACCTTATTCTCTGCAATCCTTGTTTGAACTCTTATGTCGAGACGCACCAGTCTATGATCGCATGATCCGAGGTGTTCGAAAACACTAACATTGTCAACTAAGTTCTCTTGGGTTACTAATACAAGATCAAGAATATTATTATCGCGCGTCGGTTCACTAACCATTACGCTAAGGTAGTTATTTTCAACGAAGTCTAACATCCTGTGCGATTCCCCCTCGGGTCCCGTGAGTGTCTGCCAGTCTATATGCGGTAGATTAAAATCGCCCAAAATCAATGCATCACTGTTTCAGAGAGTTCTTTGCAAAACGCTATACATTATTTCATCATCCTCGCGTGACTGGCCTGGAGGCCTGTAAGTGACGGATATGTTGATTTTTAATTGATCGGGATTTGTACTCACGCTCACGTGTTCTACAGTACTGGCCTCTGGTGTTTTATCAACGGGCTGTAAGCTACTTTTGTTGTAAGGAGCCACTCCTCCACCTCTACGATTAACTTGGTCTTTATTGAAAAATATAAAGTTATCTATATCATATTCAGAAATTAAGTCATTATTAGCGATGTCAATAAATGTTTCAGTTACGGCAATTACATCAAAGTCTTCTGTTTCAGTTAGGCACTGCAATTCATCGATCTTTTCTCTTAAGCTTCGAGAGAGAGAGAGAGAGAGAGAGAGAGAGAGAGAGAGAGAGAGAGAGAGAGAGAGAGAGAGAGAGAGAGATTTACATAGATTTACATAGAAAATCAGACCACACAGACCCCATGGTCCAGACTTGGTGGTCTGTCCTTAAACCTAAGTGATTTTACATTAATCAGAAGACTCCAAAACGTTGCATTTCTACTCTAGTTGATATTAAGTTGAAGGAAGTGACGGTCGAGCTTATTTTTGAAGGAGTCAATCGTGTTACACTGGACCAATGACGGTGGAAGCTTATTCCATTCTCGCACTACAACGTTGGTGAAGAAAAATTTGGTGCAGTCTAAATTTACTTGTCTACATCTGAGTTTTACGCCATTGTTCCTCGTGCGCAAAGTGTCATCGATCATAAACAATGTTGATCTGTCTACATTCGTGAAACCATTAAGTATTTTAAAACATTCGATCAGTTTTCCTCGGAGGCGACGTTTCTCAAGAGAGAACATGTTAAGGGTAGAAAGCCTTTCTTCGTAGGATTTGTTGCGCAAGGAAGGGATCATTTTCGTTGCCCGACGCTGAACACCTTCTAATTTAGCAATATCCTTTGCATGGTGGGGAGACCAAAACTGTACCGCATAGTCCAAGTTGGGTCTGACTAAACTGTTGTAGAGCGGGAGTATTACATCTTTATTCTTGAATACAAAGTTTCTTTTAATGAAGCCCAACATTCTGTTCGCTTTATTTGCTGCATCGATGCATTGCTGTGAGAATTTGAGGTTTGACGCTATTTTGACCCCCAAGTCCTTGACGCATTGAACGCTTTTGAGTATAACGCCGCGCATTTCGTATTCGAACTTCTTATTCCTCGTTCCAACTTGAAGGACCTGGCACTTGACTACTTTAAAGGGAATCTCCCATCTATCCGACCAAGCTGAAATTTTGTGCAAATCCTCTTGGAGGCTTTGCCTGTCTTCGCCAGTGAGAACCGAGTTGCCAATCTTTGTGTCGTCTGCAAATTTACTAATGCGGTTATTGAGTCCAACATCCACGTCGTTGATGTAAATAATGAAGAGCACTGGGCCAAGGACCGAGCCCTGAGGGACGCCACTAGTGACAGGCGCCCAATCTGAGTTAAATCCGTCAATCACTACTCTTTGTTGTCTGTTGCTCAACCAATTCGCGATCCATTGGTTTACTTGACCGTCAATACCTATTTGCTTTAATTTGTAAAGTAATTTATGATGCGGGACTTTATCAAACGCTTTCTGGAAATCAAGATAGACTACGTCCAGTGATTTGGTTACGTCATAAACAGTGAAGAGGTCGTTATAAAAGGTTAATAGGTTTGATAGGCAGGATCTTTTGTTTTGGAAGCCATGTTGTGAGTCCCCAATCAATGAGTGGCTTTCAAGGTAATTCACAATTTTGTCTCTAATTATGCCCTCAAGTAGCTTACCTACAACCGAAGTTAGACTAATGGGCCTGTAATTACCTGGTACTTTTTTGTCTCCTTTCTTGAAAATCGGTGTCACGTTAGCCTTTTTCCAATCTGAAGGGACGATGCCTTGTCGCAAGGACATATTGAATACGGTTGTGAGGGAGGAGAGTATTTCGCTCTTTGTTTCTTTCAGCAGAGTTGGATATACTTTGTCAGGTCCAGGACTTTTATTTGTTTTAAGTGAATGGAGAGCTTTAAGGACTTCATCGGTTGTTATTTCAAAATTAGGCAATGCATGCTCGAGATTTACAATAGTACTGGTGTTGGTGGTAGCGAGAGGAAGACTGTTAGTATTAAACACCGAGGAAAAGTATTAGAGAGAGAGAGAGAGAGAGAGAGAGAGAGAGAGAGAGAGAGAGAGAGAGAGAGAGAGAGAGAGAGAGAGATAGAGAGAGATTTTGATTGAACTTCCCAAAAATCGATAAGATGGTAGCTTTAGGAGTCTTGGTAATACTCCAGATTTTACTGCAATTTTGTACTTTATTCAGATACAGTTGGTGCTTTGGTCATCTTTATTCATCATTAAACAAACTAAACTCTTTTTGGAAGAACTACTTTGGATCCCTTACTCATGAAAATTAGAAAAATAAAATAGCCACAGGTGGGCCATTTTGAACAACGGGTGGGGCAAAACGGACCTCACATATGGGGCAAAATGGCCCTCATATGGAAATGCTTGGTAACATGCCAAAACATACGTTTTGATAGAGAATCACACTGGAAAGATTACTGAACATAAAACTAAAATAATCTGGCTCTTATTCCATTAGAAAATAATTGTTGTTAGGCTCAGTAGCATGAACAACAATGAATTCTTATAAACTACTCACAAATGAAGAGTGATATATTACCTTCCTGAACATAAAAGTTTATATTCCATTACAAAAACAGATGATCTGTGGCTCAATAGCATGAACACCAATGAAATCTCATGAAAGTACTCACAAGTGAAGGTGAAATTACATTTCTGAACAAAAAGTTCTTTATGCTTTACAAAAATAATTGTTCTTTGGCTCAGCAGCATGAACAGCATAAACTCACGAAATAATGAAAAGTGACGTTACCTTCCTGAACATAAAATTAATATTCATATAAAAGGGACAGAGAACTCACTCATGTGGTGAGTGCCAATACAATTGTCACATTCAAAAATAGACTAGATAAATTCATGGACAGCGATATTAGGTGGAGTTAGATACACGGGAGCTTAGGGTCAGAGGAGCTGCCTCGTACAGGCCTACCGGCCTCTTGTAGACTCCTGCGTTCTTATGTTCTTATGTTCTTATGTTCTTATCTTTGTTCTCTGAAGTTGTGAGTTAGTTAGCAGCAAAAAATAATAATTATTGTTAAGTGGGCCGTTTTGCTCCGAGGGCAAGGAAAATGTTAACAACAATCCCAGCGGAACATTGGCGGTGCAGAAAAATGTTTCAGTAGTCAGACTCATTCACAGAGTAACGCCAGAGAATCATGCAATAACACATGAAATTATGAGTCACAGTATTCCTACAAACACGATTTTATCAGACCCTTACCAATAGATCAGCTGGTGATCAAATATTCTGAGATTTTTCACACACAAACAAACGACGGCGTCCATACTTGCCCCGATGTTACTGGTGACTAATGAGCCGAGGAGTAAGTCCACATCCATATCAATAGCTGCCAGAAGCTAAACTCACAGAAAACGGGCTGGTCCATATTACCCACCTGTGCCATTCTGACCCACCTTCCCACACACACACACACACACACACACACACACACACACACACACACACACACACAATAAAAAAAAAAATACGCGCGCGCACGCACAAAGCTTTTAAAGAATCTGAGGAGCTTTTTGAAGAGACGCTCTCTCTCTCTCTCTCTCTCTCTCTCTCTCTCTCTCTCTCTCTCTCTCTCTCTCTCTCTCTCTCTCTCAACCACATGTATTTTCAAATATAATATTCTAATGCAATATAGAAAACAGACAACTGACTCGTACGTGTCTGGTTTTCCGTCTCATTCCTTTTCGGATCTTGTGTTTTGGTGATGAGGGTATCTCGAAGCGGCCTCGGAGCCTTGATATGAAGCGTATCTATAGGTGAAGAGTAAGCGACTCGGCGGTTCTCAGACACGAGTAACTTGAAATAAAGATTAGAAGAGAAGGTTTCTGTGAAACTGACGTACTGTGTATGCATATTAGTGGTAGTGGTGGCAGTGGTGGTGGTGGTGGTTATTGTGGTGGTACTTTTGGTAGTAGTAGTTGTAGTAGTAGTAGTAGTAGTAGTAATATTAGTAGTAGTTATACGAAAAGACGATGAATATTTAGCCTCAAACATTTCATCTTTCTCCTTTCAACCGAGAATAGACATTGCAAAATACGCACACCGTTAGTGCCCTCAAAGGGAGAGCTGTAGGTTAAGAAATATATGTTAAAAAGGGTTGTGGAATACATACAGTCTGACGCACGCGAGGAGAGAGCACCCCAGTATTTTAAAACGAGCAAAGGGGCAATCGATTCATATCGGTTTTGCATGAAGGCAAAGGAGGATTGAAGGAACATCAGACAACTCGAGGATGCCATTCATGCGCTGACACGGGACACTGAAATTTTGAGGGAGGGTCTCCTGACGACAGAGTGTAGCAGGTGTTCCACTCGCGGGAGTCCCTCCTCGCCCCTTCCCTCGCCCTCCCCCACCAGTTCCTCCCCCCTTCCCTTCTCCTCTTCCCCCTCATCCGCCTCACCCTGCCTTCTCTCTCCTCTCTCCTCCACCCTCGCCTCCCCTCCCCACCCCCACACAGCCGCTACCACCCCCGCCTCCCTCCAGGTCCCCTCCTCCTCCCCAGTCCCCTCCTCCTCCCCCCTCTTCCTCCTCCTCCCCAACCTCTCCCGCCACCTCCTCCGCCACCTCCACTACCACCTCAGCAACCTCCTTCTCTCCACCTTCCCCTTCAACGTCATCCTCCTCCTCCTCCTCCTCCTCCTCCTCCTCTTCCTCCTCCCCCTCCTTCTTCCCCTCCCCCTCCTTCTTCCCCTCCTCCTCCTCCTCCTCCCCCTCCTTCTTCCCCTCCCCCTCCTTCTTCCTCTCCTCCTCCTCCTCCTCCTCCTCCTCCTCCACCACTTCCTCCGCCACCTCCCACCCTCCTTTTCTCCATCTTTCCCTTCAACGTCCTCCTCCTCCTCGTCCTCCTCCTCCTTCTTCTTCTTCCCCTCCTCCTCCTTCTTCCCCTCCTTCTCCTCTTCCTCTTCCTCCTCCTCTTCCTCCTCCTCCTCCTCCTCCTCCTCCTCTTCCTCCTCCTCCTCCTCCTCCTACTTCTCCTCCTCCTCCTCCTCCTCCTCCTCCTCCTCCTCCTCCTCTTCCTCCTCCTCCACCACTTCCTCCGCCACCTCCTTTTTCTCCATCTTTCCCTTCAACGTCCTCCTCCTCCTCCCCCTCCTCCTCCTCCTCCACATTCCTCCTCCTCCTCCTCCTCTTCCTCCTCCTCCTCCTCCTCTCCTTCCTTCTCTCCTACTTCCTAGGAGGTTAGAAGGACCGAAAAGATGTTAAGTGGAGTGCTAATCGTAAAAAGTGACATTTTACGCACAATTGAAAAGATTAAAGTAAGCAAAGCTCCTGGTCCAGACAAAATTACCCCTAGGGTCTTAAAAGAAATCAAACATCAAATTTGTAAACCGCTCTCCATCATATTCAATAAATCTTTAACAGCTGGAAAAGTTCCGTCGGATTGGAAACTTGCAAATGTCACACCAATTTTCAAAAAGGGAGACAAGTCTCATCCAGGAAACTATCGACCAATTAGCCTGACATCGATTGTTTGTAAGTTAATGGAGACTATCATTCGCGACAATATGGTGAAATTCTTCGAAGAAAATAATATAATAAATAATTCGCAGCATGGCTGCCGTAGTAAACGTTCGTGTTTGACTATCTTACCTGATTTTTTTCATTATATTTTTGAGGTGTTTGATGAAAGCAGATCAGTAGATATCATATATCTGGATTTTCAAAAGGCATTTGATAAGGTCCCCCACCAACGATTGATCAGCAAACTACTGGCGCACGGTATCTCGGGTAACATTCACAATTGGCTAGTGGACTGGCTCTCTGGGCGGAAACAGAGAGTAGTTCCAAACGGTGTTACATCTAACTGGCTCGATGTCAGAAGCGGCGTATCTCAAGGATCAGTGCTTGGCCCCATGCTCTTCTTAATTTATGTTAATGATATCGATGATGGGCTCACTTGCAAAGTATCAAAATTTGCTGATGACACAAAAATTGCTAGTAAAGTAACTGCGACACTCGACGAAGAAGCTTTACAATCAGATCTAGATCGACTTGCACGTTGGGCCAATCAATGGCAAATGAAATTTAACGTTGATAAATGTAAAATGTTGCACATCGGAAAAATAACAATCGCGTTCGGTACGTAATGAATGGCCAACAACTTTCTGCAGTAAGTAAATAAAAGGATTTTGGAATCACTATATCAAGCGATTTAAAGCCTGGTCAGCATTGTTCAGAGGTAGTTAAAACTGAAAACAAATTGGTTGGCTTCATCGGACGAGTCTTTGATAATAAATCGGAAAAAAGTAATATTAAAACTGTATAATTCGTTCGTTCGACCCCGTCTAGAGTACTGTGTACAGTTTTGGTCTCCCTACTACAGAAAAGACATAGAAAAGTTGGAACGGGTTCAACGAAGAGTAACAAAGATGATTCCTAGGTTGAGAAATTTGTCATATGAACAAAAGCTTAAAGAAGTAAATTTATTCAGCCTATCAAAACGAAGAATGCGAGGCGATCTAAGAGAAGTGTTTAAAATGTTTAAAGGATTCAGTGATATTAATGCGGAAGATTACTTTACAATTGATCGATCAAATAGAGCAAGAAGAAATCACAATTTGAAGATAAGTGGTAAAAGATTCTCGTCGCACGAGGCTAAACACTTCTTCTTCAATCGAGTTGTTAATGTTTGGAACTCTCTACCCTGTGATGTCGTTGATAGTAAAACAGTTACGGCCTTCAAGAATAGATTAGACAAGTATTTTGAATCCAACCAGCAACTAAGATATTACTCATTGTCGTAATAACGTTAAGTTCTTTCGAATACTGGTGTCCTTGTCCGCTTTTATCGCCCGGTTAGTGGTAGTAGTAATGGTAGTTCTTTCCTCTTTCCTACATAATTTCCATGCAGTTTTTCCATGCTGCATGGGTCTTTTTCCTTTCCTGCCAGCTTTGGCTGGAGGGATGGGGGAGTGGGGAGGAGCCTTCTCTTTTGCTGTCCTTCATCTTCCACCTTTGATTAGATAGTGTAGCTTGTCACAAACAGTCTCGTAAGGACCAGCAGGTCTGCTGTTGTTTGTTCTTCCTTTGTGTTTCTTTGTGTTCCTCCTCCTCCTCCTCCTCCTCCTTCTCCTCCTCCCCTTCCTCCTCCTCCTCCTCCTCCTCCTCCTCCTCCTCCTCCTCCTCCTCCTCCTCCTCCTCCTCCTCCTCCTCCTCCTCCCCTTCCTCCTCCTCCTCTTCCGCCGCTCCATCTCCACCTGTAGCGGCTTCCGTTCCGTCTACTGACAGTTTCTAAGAGTAGAGTCCTGGTGGTTGGGGACTCTCAAGTCAGGTTCATTGACAGGTACTTTTGTTCAAGGGATAAGGAAAATAGGCTACGAGTGTGCTTTCCCGGGGCGGGCATCCAGCACGTCTCTGACAGAATGGAGGAAATTTTAGCAGGGGAGGGGACACAGCCTATCGTCTTCTGCAGTTTCGGGGGTAATGACATTGGTAGAGTGGGTAGCGAAGAGATATTTCGGCGCTTTAGGGAATCGTTCGCCAAAGTGAGAGACTTCGGGGGGAGGGGGGGGTGCCAGCCGTTCGTGGTGTTTTGCCGAGGAGGGGGTGGGTGAGGGATGGCTTTCCAGAGCCTTAGCAGTAAACAGCATGCTGGCGGCCCACTGTAAGCGAAATGGTTGGCTTTTCCTGGATAATTGGGACCTCTTCTACGATAAAGGCACCTTGTATGCCAAGGATGGAGTGCACCTGTCGCTTCAGGGGGTGAAGGTTCTCACAGACTCCCTCGAGCGATCACTTAGCACCCTACAGGATTTTTTAGAGTAGGCGAGGGGGGAGGGCCTGTCATCAGTGGCTATGTATCGCAGACTGGGACTAGGGGGCGCAGGGGTGATCGAAAGGATGTAAGAAAGGACGGGCGAACGGCTTATTACACCAACAGTAGGAGTCTCAGGAACAAGATAGATCTACTGAGGGGGAAAGCATGTGTCGAGAAACTCGACATTATAGCTATCACGGAAACATGGGTGGATACTGCAAACAAAAACTTCATGTCGGATTTTTTTTTTTTTTAACGTCTTGGCCTATTGCGCCGGCAGGCTTCTTCCCGGTGGATCCTGATGGTCGGTCCAAGGCTTCTTCTCGGTGGGTTCTGATGGTCGGCCCAGCCCGTTCTGGCGCAGTCGAATGTTTATAGTGGCGCCATCTTGCATTGGCTCATGCTGCCCTCCCGGAGCTCATCTTTAATCCTAGAATCTAGAGTCTGGGTTGATAGGTGGTCTTCTGGACAGCATGTGGATAGTTTTAAGCCACTCGGCGGCGGCTGAAAAATCCCAGCTTGGTGGCACCGGTCGGGGATTGAACCTCCTCCTGAACGCGGGGCCGTCTCGCTATCTGTTCAGCCACCGCCTATAAAATAGATGGTTATCAGATGTTTCACAAAGATAGAAAGGGAAGAAGGGGAGGGGGTTTACACTTTATGTTAAAGACACACCTAAATATTCCGCTAACAGCTCTGTTCAAACAAATGGCGACTCAGAATCAGTTTGGGTGGACGTCCACAAAGGGAAAGACAAATTAATTCTAGTTGTTCTTTACTGGCCACCCAACCTTAGCAGGCAGGACACTGATATATTACTGCAAGAGGTAGGCAGGGAGAGCAGGAGCAAAAATTTCTGCATAATGGGGGATTTTAACTATAGGAATATAGATTAGGAAGGCGTGGTGGGTGGTCTAGAATCTGAGGATTTTCTGAAAATAATACATGATAATTTTCTCAATCAGGCAGTAAATGAGCCCACCATAGGAAATAACATTTTAGACTTAGTCCTGACTAACAACGAGAATATAATCAGTGAGCTAGATGTTGGGCGAGAATTAGGTGGCAGTGATCACAAGGAAATTAGGTTTAAATTAGACTGGGCGGTGACCCATGAACTCAACCCTGTGTTGGTGCCTGACTTTAGAAAAGCTGATTATGAGGGGTTTAGAAGACACCTTGAGGAGGTAAATTGGGGAACCTTAGGGCTGGATGAGGGCCAGATCTCAGGGCTGGAGCCGGAAAGACAGGGGAGTCATGTAGAAATGACCTACAATAATTTAGTTAGAGTAATTGCAGAGGGTCAGAGATAGCATATCCCTTACCAAGCACGTAGGAAGGAAAATAACAACCCCAAATGGATGACCCGCAGACTCAAGCATGAGATAGGTTTAAAGAGAGGAATTTATAAGAAAATAAAGAACGGAGAGACCCACCTCAGGGGTAGGTATGTTGAGCTAACCAGGTTGGTGAAGAGGAACTCCCGCCTAGCAAAAAGAAGTTATGAAATTAGGGTAACCAACGAGGCCAAGAGCGATCCCAAGGGCTTCTTCAAATTGTACAGAACGAAAACAAGGGACAAAATTAGACCGTTGAAAACAAACACAAGTGACCTCGTCGAGAATGGAGAAGATATGAGCCAAATGATGAATGACTATTTCCTCTCAGTTTTCACGCAGGTAAATCTAACAACCATTCCGGAGAGAGTTCAGGTATATGAGGGCTAAGGGAACGACAAGTTGAGGGATGTGATCATCACTAGGCAAGTAGTCCAGGATGAGATTGGTAGGTTGAAGAAAAACAAATCGCCGGGCCCAGACGAAGTATTCCCAAGGGTGCTGAAAGAGTGCAAGGAGGTCCTCAGTGGCCCGCTTACCGATATCTTTAAGATGTCGGTAAATTCTAGGTATGTGCCCAATCAATGGAAAGTAGCTAATGTGACGCCGATTTTCAAAAAGGTATACAAGTAAGCCACCTCAAATTATCGCCCAATTAGCTTAACATCAGTTGTAGGAAAGATGATGGAGTCATTTATAGCCAGGAGCATACGGGACTATCTAGAAAAGCATAGTTTAATTCATGATTCACAGCATGGATTCGCAAAGGGTTGGTCTTGCTTTACTAACCTGTTGTCCTTCTACACTAAAGTAATCGAAGCGGTTGCCAAGATGAAAACTATGACACATTGTATTTAGATTTCAGTAAAGCGTTCGACAAAGTTCCCCATCACCGGCTATTGCTAAAATTACAGGCTCACGGCATAGATGGGAAAGTTTTGAACTGGATCAGGGCGTGCCTTAATGGTAGGAAGCAGAGAGTGCAAATCAATGGTAAAAAATCTGAATGGGGCAGTGTTACGAGTGGCGTCCCACAAGGGTCGGTGCTGGGTCCTCTGCTCTTTATTATTTACATCAATGACTTGGACACAAGAGTTAGTAGTGATGTCAGTAAGTTCGCAGATGATACCAAGATCGGTAGAGTAGTCCAATCAGACAGGGACGCTAGCGTTCTCCAGGATGAGCTTGACAGACTATATGATTGGGCGGGGAAGTGGCAGATGGAATTCAATGTCAGGAAGTGTAGCATTCTGAGTGTAGGTAGGAATAACCCCTCACACAATTACTCCTTAAATGGCACTCCTCTAAGTAGGTCTGGGCGTGAGAGAGACTTAGGAGTCCTAGTGAGCGCTGACCTCCGTCCTAGGGCTCAATGCATTCAGGCTAAAAATCGGGTAAACAGAGTACTTAGACTACATGGTTTCATCTCAAGGAGCGTAAGCAATAGGAGCGCTGAAGTCATACTTAAACTTTACTTAGCACTAGTTAGACCTCATCTCGATTATGCAGTTCAGTTCTGGTCCCCCTACTATAGAAAGGATATCAAGATTTTAGAATCTGAACAGAGGAGGATGACAAAGATGATTCAGGGGGTGAGAAACTTGTCTTATGAAGACAGGCTGAAGCAGTTAAATCTACACTCGCTAGAAAGGCGAAGGTTGCGAGGAGAAATGATCGAGGTCTATAAATGGATGAAGGGCTTTAATAAAGGGGATGTCAATAAGATTTTGATTGTAAAAGAGCAAGGTAGGACGCGTAGCAATGGTTTCAAGTTAGACAAATTCAGGTTTAATAAAGACATAGGCAAGAATTGGTTCACCAATAGAGTGGTGGACGAATGGAACAGGCTTGGGGGCCATGTTGTGGGTGCCAATACCGTAGATACATTCATGAAGAGGTTAGATAAAGCCATGGATGGTGAGGTAGGGTGGGGTTGAGTGTACAGGAGCTGCCTTGTATAGGCCAACCGTCCTCTTGCAGACTCCTTACGTTCTTATGTTCTTATGTATATTAAGAAATAAAGACAAAATAGGATGAGAACAGTTAAATAATATGTGGGAATGAGAAATAATGCAAGTAACCCGGTATTGAAAATTAATTATCTTCCTCGAGGAAAGAAAAGAAAAGAAAATGTTGTGAAAAAGAAAATGTATTAAAAACTGGAGTTGCATCGCGCAGGAAAACAAAACAAAACAAAAAGAAACAGCGAAATAAGCCGGTATAGAGAAAAACTAATCCCATTACTTGATAAAAGAAAAATAAACATGGAAAATTAGAGTTGCCTGATTTTGGTGAAACCTAAAAATTGACTAAAAATAACTAGCTATAGAAAATCAATTATATTACTAGAGAAAAACCTATGAAAATGTAGTACAAAAATGAGTTTCATGACTTAGAACGGAACTACTACCACTACTACTATTACTACTGCTACTACTACTACTACTACTACTACTGCTTCTCCTCCTCCTCCTCCTCCTCCTCCTCCTCCTCCTCCTCCTCCTCCTTGTATAATTCCATGGTAAGACCGCACCTCGAGTATGCAGTACAGTTCTGGTCGCCTAATTGCAGAAAGGACATCGATTTATTGGAAAGGCTTCAACGACGCGCCACAAAGATGATTCCAACCTTAAAGGCTCAACCATACGAGGAACGAATCAAGCGACTTAATCTCTTTACATTGGAGAAAAGACGCCTGCGAGGGGATACGATTCAAGTCTTCAAGTACATAACTGAAAAACTTCAATAACGTCGATTACTCCAAATTCTTTGAACTGCAAACCAACCTAAGAATAGAAAAAACGGCTTACCCATTCAGTCGAGTCGATGTAACACAGACATCGGAAGGAGTTTCTTTTCAAACCGAGTCATTCGTCACTGGAACAATCTTCCTTCAGAAGTAGTAAATGCGAATACCATCAACTTCAAATATAGAATCGACCGTCACTTCGCTGCGTCAGGAGTGAACTGAATATTGAGGTGCTTTCATCTGCTCTTCAATATCGAGGTGCTTTTCATCTGCTCCTCAATGTCGAGGTGCTTTCTTCTGCTCCCCAGGCCCCAAGTGGCTGTCGAGCAGATTAAATCACCAAAGCGGGCAACCTCGTAATGAGCCAATAGGCTTTCTGTTGCCTGCATTTCCATGTTTCCATGTTTCCTCCTAACTCACCGAAAACACGTCCAAGATTCCAAACTACAAAAGAGCCAATTTTAATCTCGCTCGTGAGCTGCTAACCCAGACAACTTGGGAGCCCATGAACCTCACTCCTTTGGGCGGCGCTGGAACGGCTTCAAGAACAAACTCCTGGAGGTAGAGAGAACAACTGTTCCCATGAAGACTAGGAGAACAAATAATGCCATAAGCCCACCATGGATGACTACCCAAGTTCGACGGGCGATTAATTAAAGAAGAGAAAATACAACTTGCCAAAGGAAAACACCACTGACGAGGCACGCGAACAGTACCATCAAAGCCTTAGAGCTTGCAGAAATCTCATTCGCCAGCGTAAACGCGACTATGAAAAGCAAATTGCACGCGAAGCCAAGTCCAACCCGAAAAAGTTCTTCACTTATATAAGAACCAAAAAGAAGACAAAAAGCAATATCGGTCCCCTAAAAGATGAAAGTGACGTACTAACACAGGACAGCAAACAAATAGTCGAGATCCTAAACAAAAACTTCGCGTCTGTGTTCACGGTCGAGAACACCCAGTCCGTACCCGAGAGCCCTACCCCGCCGGTGGGAATCACACCCCTAGAAATTGGCACAACCTCGAGACAAACAAGTCCACCGGACCCGACGACTTGTCGCCCAGGCTGCTCAAGGAATTCAAGCAGCAAATCCTCGAGCCACTCACCGCCATCTACAATCTGTCACTACAACAAAACAAAGTCCCAAAAGACTGGAAACAAACGAACGTAACACCGATCTACAAAAAGGGAGACAAAAGCGTGGCTCTAAACTACAGACCAATCAGCTTGACCTCAGTGGCGGGAAAAATTCTCGAGAAGATCATCAGAGACAAACTCGTTACAAACAACATTATTTCCGATGCTCAGCACGGTTTCAAGAATAAGAGCTCATGCTTAACCAATTTATTGGAGTTCTTCCAAGCTATCTATGAAAACTGGGATAATCATATCCCCAGTGATGTTATATATCTAGACTATCAGAAAGCCTCTGACAAAGCGCCACACGAAAGACTCCTCAAGGAACTTAAGTCGGCGGGGTTAGTCGACAATCTGACAGCGTGGATCAAACACTAGCTCACTGGAAGAAAACAACGAATTGTACTCAACGGACAGGCCTCCGAGTGGCTTCCGGTCACAAGTGGAGTGCCACAGGGGTCAGTGCTGGGACCCATACTCTTCATCATATATATCAACGACCTAGAACTAGGATTAAAATCCAATCTCTCAAAATTTGCCAACGACACAAAGGTGGGTGGGAAGGCCCTCACGACGGCAGACTGCGAAATTATCCAGAGGGACCTGGACCAGATCACTCGGGGGTCAGAAAAATGGCAGATGTCCTTCTACATTACCAAATGTAAAGTAATGCATATCGGATCCAGAAACAGCAACCACACATACCACATGGGTGGCGAACCACTACATATAGTGCAAAAGGAAAGAGACTTCGGGGTCACCATCAGCCCACCTGGAGGCTGCAGAACGCTTAGCCTCAGACCTTACTATTATTTCCGATTGGGGCAAGAAGAACCTGGTGTCCTTCAACGCCTCAAAAACACAGTTTCTCCACCTATCCACTCGACACAATCTTCCAAACAACTATCCCCTATTCTTTGACAACACCCAGCTATCACCTTCCTCAACACTAAACATCCTCGGTCTATCCTTAACTCAAAATCTCAACTGGAAACTTCATATCTCATCTCTTACTAAATCAGCTTCCTCGAGGCTGGGCGTTCTGTACCGTCTCCGCCAGTTCTTCTCCCCTGCACAGTTGCTGTCCATATACAGGGGCCTTGTCCGCCCTCGTATGGAGTATGCATCTCATGTGTGGGGGCTCCCTCCACAGCTCTTCTGGACAGAGTGGAGGCAAAGGCTCTTCGTCTCATCAGCTCTCCTCCTCATACTGATAGTCTTCTACCTCTTAAATTCCGCCGCAATGTTGCCTCTCTTTCTATCTTCTATCGATATTTCCACGCTGACTGCTCTTCTGAACTTGCTAACTGCATGCCTCCTCCCTCCCAGCCCCGCTGCACTCGACTTTCTACTCATGCTCATCCCTATACTGTCCAAACCCCTTATGCAAGAGTTAACCAGCATCTTCACTCTTTCATCCCTCACGCTGGTAAACTCTGGAACAATCTTCCTTCATCTGTATTTCCTCCTGCCTACGACTTGAACTCTTTCAAGAGGAGGGTATCAGGACACCTCCTCCCGAAACTGACCTATCTTTCAGCCACCTCTTTGGATTCTTTTTAGGAGCAGCGAGTAGCGGGCTTTTTTTATTAATGTTTACTTTTTTGTGCCCTTGAGCTGTCTCCTTTGCTGTAAAAAAAAAAAAAAAAAAAAGTGACTTGAAACAAACAAAACCCTGCAAGTCCGCCTGTAATAAACCCAATACAATGCTTGGGTTCATAGCGAGGAACTTCGAATACAAGACGCCGGGAGCTATGTTATCCTTGTATAATTCGCTGGTAAGACCCCACCTGGAATACGACGTGCATTTCTGGTCTCCAAATTACAGGAAAGATATTGAATTACTTGTGAGTACAGCGCCGCGCCACGAAGATGATACCATCACTGAGGACAAAGCCCTATGAAGAGCGACTCGAGCGACTTAACCTCTTCACGTTGGAAAAGAGACGACTGCGGGGAGACATGATACAAGTCTTTAAGTACCTGAACAAGCTCAGCAACGTTGATCACTCCAAACTCTTCACGCTACAAACTAACCTGAGGACAAGAAACAACGGAAAACAATTCAAGCAAAGCGATACAATGCCGACATCAGCAGGAGTTATTTCTCGAATAGAGTTATTCGCCACTGGAACAGCCTTCCTGCAGAAGTGGTTAGCGCAGAGACCATCAACTCCTTCAAGAAACGCATTGATCGGCACTTTGCTGCATCGGGAGTGAACTGAACGTATCCAAGAGTAGGTACACAAGTGCTTTAATCCTTCCCTGGAAGCCACTCCTATGGCAAACGGATTGATTAAATCACTGAAAGCAGGCAGCCTACTAATGAGCCAACAGGCTTTCTGCTGCCTGCTATTCCCTGTTTCCATGTTTCCTCCTCCTCCTCTTCCTCCTCCTCCTACTACTACTACTACTATTACTACTGCTACTACTACTACTACTACTTCTATAACGACTACGACTACGACTACGACTACAACCTCACCTATAGCTCTCTCTTTAAAAGCTATAGAGGTAAGGAAACCAGAATAGAAGGAAAGGAAGGGAAAAGAAAGAAAGGAAGAAAAGGAAGACGAAGAAATATTCCCTTCCAAGCGTCGGCTCAAGCCCCGTGTCAAGGGTTCGTGCCGCCCAAACTTTGCCTCATTAGCTGGAATCGATCCCGTCATTCTTTTGTGCTCTCATGAAGTGGACGACTCACAAGACCCCGCGACCACCGCCACGACCACCTCGATCATTCCCACGACTCCGATTACGACTACAATTACGACTATTTCCACGACCATTGCGCGACCACCACGGAGACGATTATGACCATTTATGTTTTAGTTTGAAGAAGGTGAAATGAAGCTATCAATGTGTGCGTGTGTGTGTGTGTGTGTGTGTGTGTGTGTGTGTGTATTGTGCAAGTCTGTGACCAACATTACTCTCTCTCTCTCTCTCTCTCTCTCTCTCTCTCTCTCTCTCTCTCTCTCTCTCTCTCTCTCTCTCTCTGCGGCAAAGAGACAGAAAGAGACAGAGAGACGGAGAGACAAAAAATTGATGTGAAAGCAGCCCTCGTCCTAACACAAAATCGGAAGCTCTCGTCAAGGAGCCCACGGACAAAACAGCAACAAGAAAAAACAAAGAATTGCCAACTAACGCCACTCGGGGCTGGAAAAAAATGAGAAGGACCCAAAAAAGAAGCAAGCACAGATCTCTCCCATTCATTAGACGACTCGGAAGTCTCCTAATAGTGTTAAACGAAGACTCGCTGCGGTAGAGACGAGGCCAGCGCCGTGCGTGCGTCATATTAAACATTTCGGCGCCCAAACACAAATATTTGACAAAGCTTCCGTAGAAGTTTTAAGCATTTCCATTGGTAATTTGTGGCCCTGCTATAAGAGCTTAACCCTTCTTCTGTACCATGAACCTAGAAAAACACCCATTAGAACCCTGAGGGGGAAGTCTTGTGTGTTGAGGCTACGCTAAAGATGGAGTTGTTTGTTTAGTGAGTTCATTAGAGACGTGAAAACATACATAGTAATGGTTAGTGACGGGAAGTCTTGGTGTCTCTATTGGTGACTGTGTCGGTCAAATTTATACGCTTTTTCACTCTATAGCATAGTAAAAATAATGGAAAATAGCTTAAAATAGGGGAAATGTGGTACAACGGTCTAAAATAGGGTAACCTAGGCTAAAATAGAGTAATAAATGGGGCTAAATTAAAGGAAAATAGTGTAAAATAGCATTAAATTTGGAAAATCGGGTAAAATAGGGTAGAATCAGATTAAATAGGGTAAAACAGGGTAGTAAATGGGGCTAAAATAAGGGAACATAAGGGAAAACTAACTGAACACCTCGTTATATCGCACTACCAAACTGCTCTTGCCTGTGAATATAATAACTCGTGTTCGGGGTCCGCGCAGGCGTCCGCGGGTCCTGGGCCCATACTTATAAAGAAGTAAGGCGTTTGACTTATGTCTCGTCTCAGAGGTGAGTGTGCACCTTAGCTGGGGCTTCAGCCGCCACGGGTAGTGGGGAAAGTAAAGTTGCCAACAACGGCGGGATCAGTTTTCTCATATGAAAATTAATGGGTAAGATTCCTTAAAATGGTGAAAGTATTGAATAGAAGTACATCATATCCATAATAATAAGGTTTTGTATGACTATAGTGAGCGTTTGAATGTAAAACGATTTGATGAGGCACGCTGGCTGTCTGGCAACACCCGGTAATGTTTACATTTGAAGGTCGCTGCCTCAGATGAGGACCCAGGACTTATGCCCGCCTGGGACCAACTTTTGCTACTCGCGCAGCGTCTCAGATTAACACCCAGGATATAGGACTCCACAGGGCCGGTTTGGGCTCTTAAGACGAGCCTGAGACGAAGTGTTAGCTTTATAAGTATGGGTCCCCTAGTGCGTAGTTTTGAGAACATTGAGATTCACAAAGCTCGCGCAGTAATAACTACAAACTAATCGATGATGTCACGGGTTAGCGCGCGGATTTACAAATGGTTACCGCGCTCTGTGTGACGCTAAATTTGTTGTTAAATAACTACTGCCTCGGGGGTGTAGTAAACGCAAACAATATTATCATATTTACGTCTCCGCCTCCGCCAGTTCTTCTCCCCCGCGTAGTTGCTATCCATATACAGGGGCCTTGTCCGGCCTCATATGGAGTATGCATCTCACGTGTGGGGGGGCTCCACCCACACAGCTCTTCTGGACAGAGTGGAGGCTAACGGCGGAATTTTCAGTGAACTCTTCCCTCTTCGTCGAAGCGTCGCTTAGAGAGTGTGTTTCCGTGAAGAGATATTTTCAAACTCTAGTTTCTCTTCCCCCTTCGAAACAATCTTTCCGTGTAGTGTTGGTACTACTGCAAATCAAACAAACGTTGAAAACCGAAACATTAATGCATTTTAGGTACATTTCTATAATGGAAAATATTGTGTGGCAAGTACTTATGTAAGCAGTGCTTGATACAGTGACATACACTATATATAGCAGAAAATTTACATTGATGGGTTTAATTGGTTGGTATCTATGGCTATGTTTGCTTCGCTCTGATATCGTCCCGTTACCTGTGGGCGGAGTTTAGGAGACCTCGTTAGAATAAACTGCTTTTATTTTCTTTATTTTCCTCCTGTTCCATGAGATCTCTTTCTCCCTTCGTTATTTCTCCCTTTTAAATATATTTTTAACTAGCTTTAGAGCTCCTGTCAGTGGGTGGAAAATGGTATCATCTATATTGCTGAGCTTTGCTAAGTTCCATCCACCGGTGACGTCACGAGTTTGGAGATTGGCTGTGGGAAGCCCAGCACGGAGTACCACATAGCACCACATATTCATACAGACTTGTGAAACATTCGCCCGGAGGCCGAAGCCTAGCTGTCAGTCCGTCACTTTTAAATTTGTCCCAGCACTCTTCATGCTTATGGTTTGAAGTGCCCGCCCTACAAACGCTTAAAAAGGAGAACTGTTGTGAATAGTTGAGTCTGAAGGGCGGGGCATGCTGGCTTGGAGGTGCGTTCCAGTGTTGGCTTAAATTATCATGGGAACCGTGAAGTCTTGAATAAACAGAAAAAATAATGTTTCTCGCATTGTATGACTTTTTATATAAGGCCTAGAAAATTTAAATTGTTCTTATACCCAATTAATAATACAGCAACATGGAAAAATGTTGTAATAAAGCATTAAATGTGCGAAGATATTAGCGAAGAGCGGGCCTTCACCTCCTCTTCGTCAAGAGAGGAAATTAGTTCATTTCTTTCCCGCTCGCCGCTTCGCACGCTGCATCAAAGACACTCCTCGTCACTGAGCATACCATTTGGTCCACGAAGCCTCGTTTCCTCGCGGGAAGGGGGAAGAGATTCACTGAGAATACGGCCGTAAGGCTCTTCGTCTCATCAGCTCTCCTCCTCCTACTGATAGTCTTCTACCTCTTAAATTCCGCCGCCATGTTGCCTCTCTGTCTATCTTCTATCGATATTTCCACGCTGACTGCTCTTCTGAACTTGCTAACTGCATGCCTCCCCCCCTCCCGCGGCCCCGCTGCACACGACTTTCTACTCATGCTCATCCCTATACTGTTTAAACCACTTATGCAAGAGTTAACCAGCATCTTCACTCTTTCATCCCTCACGCTGGTAAACTCTGGAACAATCTTCCTTCATCTGTATTTCCTCCTGCCTACGACTTGAACTCTTTCAAGAGGAGGGTATCAGGAAACCTCTCCTCCCGAATCTGACCTTGCTTTTGGCCGCCTCTTCTGATTCTTTTATGGGAGCAGCGATTAGCGGGCTTTTTTTATTATTGTTTTTTTTTGTGCCCCTGAGCTGCCTCCTTTGTTGTAAAAAAATTAAAAAATCGCGTTTTTTAACTTGAAATATAACTTTGCGAGTAGAGGAAGCCCATTTCTTTATAAAATGATGAGATATACACACTTATATGATAAGTGTGGGTAGTATGGCAACACCCGGCCGGGGGATTGCCAGACCTCCCTCCTCCTCCTTCATCTTCCTACCTCCTCATCCATTCATCCATCCATCTCTAGATTTGTCTCTCCGTGGAGGGACCATAGACCATTGTCGGGTGACAGCTAGCCCATGAGTTGGGCTGCAAATATGGCAAGACAGTCTTAATTTTCCCTATTCCTTCCTTCCGTCCTTCGTTCTGTAGCAAAAAAAAAAAAAAAAAAAAGGACGGAAGGAAGAAAAAGGAAAGAAATGAAAGATGAAAGGAAAAAAAATATAATTGCGGTATAATAATATAACAATAATAGCATTACTCATGACATGCAGTCAACCTAGTAAATATATATATATAGTTCCTAATGTTCATTTTGATATTTATCTACCTTTATTTTTTTATTTAAAATGGTAAATAACCAGACTGAAGAAAAAAAGTAGCAACATTTGCTGCGTGATCCCATGTAGCAACACTGCCGATGGGTTCTTTGGGCTGGGGGTGGGTCTGGAGGGGGGGAGGCGCCTGAATGTAAACAAAGTTGCTCCTGCGCCATCTGTTACAACCGACATACACCACCACCCGCCCACGGTCTCCCATAGAGGCCCCCTCTCCTGTTCTATAGTCTCCTTGTACAAGGCTATATGGTTCCCAGCGCGTGGCGGCTATGTTCCGCGTCGCCAGGCCCTCCCTGCTCTCTGCTCTGAGGGAGCACAACATCCCGTGTGATTTGATTGGTCCACTCGCGGGCGACCCCGGCGTTGTGTTCTGCCTTTAGCGTCACTTTTCCTGCCTCCCTTTATGCGCAGACGAGCCGCCAGCAGCCGTAAGTGACTGTTACTGTGTCCCCAGGGCACTGACGAGGACCAGAGGAGGCCAGGGCCGGGGACTGAGAGGCATGGAGCGGGGCGCGGGGCGAGGGAGACCGACTGGTGTCGCCCGGCGGTGGGCAGGTCACCAGAGGCCACTTTGCTCTTTATCTCTCACCCATTACTGTGCTGGTACTGGCGCCTGTCACACCGAGACGAGGTAATGTGAGCTTCAGGCCAATGGTGGCACCCCGCCGGGCAGCAGCAGAGGACGGGCAGGGCAGCGGAGGGCCGGGGCTGTGTGGCGGCGGTGGCGGAGGGCGGGGCGACTGCGCAGAGGCAGCCCGTGACGTGATGGCCGCTACGCTGTGCCTCATTCACGGGGATACACTATTGTGGACGGCTTTCTTGTGGCTGCAGGCTTTTGGCACTCCACCTAGTGGGTGTTGTGTTTAAAAAAAAACATCAGCATGAAGATGACGGAGGAGCGGTAAGCTTGTGAGAGCCCCTGGCATGGCGGGGCACTTGTGTTGCGGCCATTTTACAGTGCGAGGCGAGACAGCGTGATGGAGCCCCGCAGGGTGTGCAGTGCTCGCCGCGCCCCGGCGTCGCTCCGGCGATGGTCAGCTGACACGGGCATCTCGGAGTGTCCCGGGGCGTCCAGTGACTGTGTATGTTGAACTCTAATGACACCTCGGGAGGCGACACACACACACACACACACACACACACACTGTCCCCACCTCCGCCACACTCTTCTAAAAGGACGGAACAATAATAATAACAATAATAACAGTAATAACAGCCTTCAAAAAAGAAGATCCCAAACTCGGCGGCGACTCTGCCAGCCTGTACTTCTCGGCCTCCGTAACTACCCCGCGCCCCGCCTCGCCGCTCTCTCCCGGCTAATATTTGAGCAGTTTCTGGATTCAACATCAACAAAGCTTTCCACGGCGGCGGGGGCAAAATGTGTAATTGTGTACACAGTTTCGAGCAGGCTATTTATCGGCCTACCTTTCCCTCACGCGTGAATGGCCGCGTCGATAGAGTGAAGGAAAAATCGTTTTGACGGGGAAACGAAGAGAATAATAGTATTTAACTGTTGACTTCGGTGGTGGTGGTGGTGGTGGCGGAGATAGGAAATGGTGGTTGTTTTTGGTGGTTGTGGTGATGGTATATAGTGAAAATAGGAAATGGTGGTGGTGGTGGTGGTGGTGCTAATGGATTCATCACCACGCTAACACCAATCAGTCAAGAGCGTGTTACGTTAACTCAAGGAACCATATTTATAACACGGTGCAAATGAGTGATTATTTTCTTCTGCTCAAATCTTCTCAGGCGGTGCTTTTGTTTTAGGTCGAAGTAAATTATTTTACATTTGCGTTTATTTCCATCGTCTGAAGTATTCGAAAGTGTTTTTCACATTCACGGTGCAGAAGCCTTCTCAAACTATCATTATCACTACCCACAGAAGCACCCACAGCCGCTATGAAAGCCTTATTAAATGTGAATGTTTGAGGATAAGGATCCAGAACATCTATTTTCAGCTACATTTTAAATGCACAACGCCTAAAGTCTTGTTGAACTGCCAAAAAGCTTTTGAAACTACCCACAACCTCTATGGAAGTCTAATCAAATCTGAATGCTTGATAATATGAATCCACTGATTTTGCTCTACAAGCTAATTTCACAACGCCAAAAGTGATGGTGAGCCCAGCAACGCGCTAGTCCGCTTAACAGCAACGTTAGCTTAACCTGTCCTACATTTTACTTATAACTGGCGTCGAACTAATCGGCCTATAATTTCCATAAAAGATTTGTCTCCCTTCTTAAATATTGGAGTAACGTGTGCCTGCCTCCAGGAAACAGGCACCACCCCTGTGTCTAGTGACTTCCTGAAAACTTCTGTTAGCTGCCCACTGATTTCAGATTTATAATATGCAGGGTATTAAATGAATGTATAGTTTTTTCCTCTTTTCTACATAATTTCCATGCAATTTTTTCATGCTGCATGGTTCTTTTACCTTTCCTGCCAGCTCTGGCTGGAGGGAAGGGGGGGTGGGGAGGAGCCTTCGCCTTTGCTGTCCTTCATCTTCCACTTTTGATTAGATAGTTAGTGTAGCTTGTCACAAATTGCCTCTTAAGGACGACCAGGTCTGCTGTTGTTTATTCTTTCTTTGTGTTCTTTAGTGTTCTTCCTCCTCCTCCTCCTCCACCTCCTCCTCTTCCTCTTCTTCCTCATTTGAGCGTCGGCAAATTCTTTTTAAAATTCCATTTTCTCTCTCTCTCTCTCTCTCTCTCTCTCTCTCTCTCTCTCTCTCTCTCTCTCTCTCTCTCTCTCTCTCTCTCTCTCTCTCTCTCTCTCTCCAAATTTCAAAGCTAAGATTTTCACGAGAGACAGAGAGAGAAGAGAACCTATCGTAATGAGATAGCGAAGTTAGAATTTGTGCCATTTCTTTAACATCACTTCCAACAATGTCAAACACCACCATTGATTGTTTTTGTTCTTGTCTTCTTTCTTTTCACCATCTCTAATTTTCTCTTCTTCATCTTTTTGTTCTGATTTTTGTTGATATTGTTTTTGTTGTGTTCTCTTACTCGCTCTTTCCTCCTCCTCCTCTTCCTCCTCCTCCTCCTCCTTTCTCAGCTCTACAGCACGACTGTTGTTGGGGTCTAAATCTACGTATGTAATTATTTCTGTTAGAACTCCACCCTGGACGATTCTGGGCATATTCCTCCTACTCATCCCCCCTCTGACTCCTTTATGGCTGTTATTAAGATTCTTCCAAATAATGTTTTCTATGCCCTTTCTGGTCTCAACTCTCAGAAGGCTTATGGACCTGATGGAGTGCCTCCTAATGTCCTTAAAAACTGTGCTTCCGTGCTGACACCCTGCCTGGTCAAACTCTTTTGTCTCTGCCTATCAACATCTATCTTTCCTTCCTGCTGGAAGTATGCCTTTGTACAGCCTGTGCCTAAGAAGGGTGACCGTTCCAATCCCTCAAACTACCGCCCTATAGCTTTACTTTCCTGTCTATCTAAAGCTTTTGAATCAATCCTTAACCGGAAGATTCAAAAACACCTCTCCACTTCTAACTTTCTATCTGATCGCCTGTATGGATTCCGCAAGAGGCGTTCTACTGGCGATCTTCTTGCTCTCTTAACTGACTCTTGGTCATCCTCTCTTAGCCGTTTCGGTGAAACTTTTTCTGTTGCGCTAGACATATCGGAAGCCTTCAATAGAGTCTGGCACCAGTCTTTGCTTTCTAAACTGCCCTCTTTCGGATTCCATCCCTCTCTGTTCCTTTATCTCCAGTTTCCTTTCCGGGCGTTCTATCTCTGCGGTGGTAGACGGTCGCTGCTCTTCCCCTAAACTTATCAACAGTGGCGTTCCACAGGGCTCTGTCCTATCACCCACTCTCTTCCTGTTATTCATCAATGATCTTCTTTCCATAACAAACTGTCCTGTCCACTCGTACGCCGACGACTCCACTCTGCATTATTCAACTTCTTTCAATAAAAGACCATCACAACAGGAAGTTCACGACTCCAGACTGGAGGGTGCAGAACGCTTAACCTCAGACCTTGCTATCATTTCCGATTGGGGCAGAAGGAACCTTGTGTCCTTCAATGCCTCAAAAACTCAATTTCTCCACCTATCAACTCGACACAATCTTCCAAACACCTATCCATTATTTTTCGACAACACTCAGCTGTCACCTTTTTCAACACTAAACATCCTCGGTCTATCCTTAACTCAAAATCTCAACTGGAAACTTCATATCTCCCCTCTCGCTAAATCAGCTTCCTCGAGGTTGGGCGTTCTGTATCGTCTCCGCTAGTTCTTTTCCCCTGCGCAGTTGCTATCCATATACAGGGGCCTTGTCCGCCCACGTATGGAGTATACATCTCATGTGTGGGGGGGCTCCACTCACACAGCTCTTTTGGACAGAGTGCATGGAGTCTAAGGCTCTTCGTCTCATCAGCTCTCCTCCTCCTACTGATAGTCTTCTACCTCTTAAAATCCGCCGCGATGTTGTCTCTCTTACTATCTTCTATCGATATTTCCACGCTGACTGCTCTTCTGAACTTGCTAACTGCATGCCTCCCCTCCTCCCGCGGCCCCGCTGCACACGACTTTCTACTCATGCTCATCCCTATACTGTCCAAACCCCTTATGCAAGAGTTAACCAGCATCTTCACTCTTTCATCCCTCACGCTGGTAAACTCTGGAGCAATCTTCCTTCATCTGTATTTCCTCCTGCCTATGACTTGAACTCTTTCAAGTGGAGGGTATCAGGACACCTCTCCTCCCGAAATTGACCTTTCTTTTGGCCACCTCCTTTAATTCTTTTTTGGAAGCAGCGAGTAGCAGGCTTTTTGTTATTTTTTTTTTCGTGCCCTTGAGCTGTCTCCTTTGTTGTAAAAATAAAAAAATAAAAGACCGAGGATGTTCAGTGTTGAAGAAGTTGATAGCTGAGTGTTGTCAAAGAATACGGGATAGTTGTTTGGAAGATAGTGTCGAGTGGATAGGTGGAGAAACTGTGTTTTTGAGGCTTTGAAGGACACCAAATCCTTCTTGCCCCAATCGGAAATAATAGTAAGGTCTGACGCTGAGCTTTCTGCCGCCTCCAGCATGAAATCATTTAGTTCCTGTTGGGTTGGTCTTCTATTAAAAGAAGATGAGAAATGCAGAGTACAGTCATCGGCGAAAGAATGGATAGGACAGTTCGTTTTGGAAAGAAGATCATTATTGAACAAAAGAAAGAGTGGGAGATAGGACAAAACCCTGTGGGACACGGTGACGGACACGAATGTTAATAGGTTTAGGGGAAGAACAGTGACCGTCTACCACAGCAGCGATAGATCAGAAGGCTGGAAAGGATATCCGTAGGAGGGTAGTTTAGAAAACAAAGATTTGTGCCATACTCTGTCAAAAACTTTCGTGATGTCTAAGACAACAGCAAAAGTCTCACCGAAACGACTTAGTGAGAATGACCAAGCGTCAGTCAGGAAGGCCCTTGCGGAACCCATACTGGCGATCAGGGAAAAGGTCAGACTTGGATAGATATCTAAGAGATGTCTAAGGCAACAGCAAAAGTTTCACCGAAACGGCTTAGTGAGAATGATCAAGAGTCAGTCAGACAGCCCCTTGCGGAACCCATACTGGCGATCAGAGAGAAGGTCAGAATTGGATAGATGCTGTGCTTCCGTGCTGACACCCTGCCTGGTCAAACTCTTTCGCCTCTGCCTGTCAATATCTACCTTTCCTGGGAGTATGCCTTGGTACAGCCTGTACCTAAGAAGGGTGACCGTTCCAATAACTCAAACTACCGCCCCATAGATTTACTTTCTTGTCTATCTAAAGCTTTTGAATCAATCCTTAACCGGAAGATTCAAAAGCACCTTTCAACTTCTGACTTTCTATCTGATCACCAGTATGGGTTCCGCAAGGGGCGTTCTACTGGTGATCTCCTAGCCTTCTTAACTGACTCTTGGTCATCCTCTCTTACCCGTTTCGGTGAAATCTTTGCTATTGCGCTGGACATATCAAAAGCTTTTGATAGGTCTGGCACAAATCTTTGCTTTTCAAACTACCCTCCTGCGGTTTCTATTCTTCTCTCTGTACCTTTATCTCCAGTTTCCTTTCTGACCGTTCTATTTCTGCTGTGGTAGACGGTCACTGTTCTTCCCCTAAACCTATTAACAGTGATGTCCCCAGAGGCGTTCCTAGAGTATTTGGTATCCGAGGCGGAATATAATTTTGAACCCCCCTACCCAGGTATATATATATATATATATATATATATATATATATATATATATATATATATATATATATATATATATATATATATATATATATATATATATGTGTGTGTGTCCTTCAATGCCTGAAAACTCAGTTTCTTCACTATCAACTCGATACAAGCTTCCAAACACCTATCCCCTATTTTTTGACAACACTCATCGGTCTGTCCTTAACTCAAAATCTTAATTGGAAACTTCATAATATTATCTCATCTCTTGCTAAATCAGCTTCCTCGATGTCAGGTCCCTGCACCCTCTCCGCCAGTTCTTTTCCACCTCACAAATGTTGTCAATATACAGGGGCCTTGTCCGCCCTCGCATGTAGTATGCATTTCATATGTTAGGGGCTCGACACACCCATCTCTATTTGACAGAGTCAAGTCTAAGGCTGTTTATCTCATCAAATCCCGCCCTCTTGCGAGCAGTCTTTTGCCTCTTAACTTTCGCGGCAATGTTGCATCATCTAGGAAATTAGGAGAAAAACATTGCAAAAACAGCTTGGGTGCCGTGGCTTCACGCACGAGGAACTGTTTTGTGGCTAATTCACGCCGAGTTGGTAAAGAGCAAGAGGACCTTGCCAAGGAGAGTCTAGTCCGCTGTGCGTTTAGTATAGCCAGACGACACGTTCAAAGAAATATAGACTTATTGCGTCCACCCCCAAAGACATTAGAGTTTCCTCAGACACAGCCTCCTAGTCTCCGAAAACTCTCCTAATGTATACCTGAAACGTATTAGAGGTAGATGGATAGAGACAGAGAGATAGCGAAAATGAGAACATAAGAACATAAGGAGTCTGTAAGGCCGATGGCCTTATTCAAGGCAGCTCCTGTTAACCTAACCACACACAACCTCACCATCCATGAACATAATTATCTGGCCTTTGCTTGCAAGTATGCTGCCCACACCCTTCCCTGTGAACCCTTGGTGTTTAATGTGCCATGTAACTGTTATCCTCACACGCTTTTCTCGCCTCCACCACCGTGTTCCCGACGAGCCGCTTAGTGGAACCTTTGTGTGCTGACCACCGCCTGCTGGGGGCCTTGCGTGCTGACCTCCCGCCACTGGGAGCCGGTCTTGAAGGCGAGCGTGTGGCGGGCGTGGTCCAGCACGGCGCCGTACTTGCACAGGAGGGAGACGCCCATGACGAAGTCATAGTCGTTGGAGGCCACCTCCTCCAGCGGCGCGGCGTTCACGCGGCAGCCGTCGCCCAAGTCCAGCACGACGCGCTTGGGCAGCCTGCGGCCTTTCCTGCTGGCGAGGAGCAGCTTGCGGCGCCTTTCTGACACGTGGAAGCCTTTGGACCCGGTGTCCAGCAGCACCGTCATTGGCCTAGCCCACGCCGCGCCGCCCTCCCGCCGCACCCAGAGGACGTCAGGCTCCACGGAGCGCTCCGTTTTCCTCGGCCTCCGCCGCAGCTGCTGCGGGCGGCAGACGAAGAGGTCGCTGCCGTCAGGCCGAAACACCTGCACCATGCGGCCGCGCCGCAGGTGGTGGGCGTCCAGCACGACCTCGTCTGCGTCGTACATGTCCTCCAGCCACGCCGGGAACACAGTGGCGGGGACGACCATCTCCACGCCGCCCCCCAGACTGATGGGGACGGCCTTCAGCTCTATGACGTCCAGCACCCGCGAGCCGATCCAGAGAAGGATCTCCTGCTTGGCGGTGGGCTCCGTGCCGGTGATCAGCCCCAGCCTCTTGGCCATGGTGTGGAAGAGGAAGGTGATCTGGGCCCCGGAGTCCAGCTGGACGAGGCACGCGTGGCCGTTCACCGAGCCCAGCACACGATTGTGGTCATCCACGTGAAGACACGGGTGGCTGCCGAGCCGCCTCTTCCTGGCGGGAACCGACGGCGGCTCCAGCACCAGCCTCACCGCCTCGCCCTTGCCGGGGCTGCGCGGCCGCTTGTTCGAAACCCGATGCACTGGCAGGGGAGTCATCTCAGTGTGTTGTGAAGAAGAGTGAATATGTAAAAAGAAAAAGATGATGTTGATGAAGAAGAACAGGAGGAAAGAGAAGGAGAAGGAGGAGGAGGAGGAAACGATAAAGAAGAGAGGATAAGTAGAAGAAAAAGATGATGTTGATGAAAGGGAGCAAGAAGAAAGAGAAAAAGAAGAAGAAAAAGGAGGAGGAGGAGGAGGAGGAGGAGGAGGAGGAGGAAAAGATGAAGAATAAGAAAGAAAAAGTAAAAGATGATTATGAAAAAAAAACTGAAAATGATAAAAAACAAAAATGATCACGTGACATGAACTACAGAACCTCTCGCCCCCCAACGTTCCTTTTATTTTTCTCTAACTTCCTCCTTTCCTCCCTTTCTCCTCCTTTTCCTCTCTAATCCTCACTCTTCTCTTTTTTTCCCATTATTCCTTCATATTTATATTTTCTTTTCCTTCCCTCCCCTTCGGTTTTTCTTCATACTGTCATATCCATCCACCTTCTCTCTTTCCTTCCTTTCTTCCTTCCTTCCTTCTCTCCTTTCCTTACTTCCGTTTTCCCCCTTTCTTCCCTTCATTCTTCTTTCTTCCCTTCCCTCCTCTCTCCATCCATTCTTCCCTTTTGTTATTCCTTTCTATTTTCCCTTCCTTTCCCTTCCTCCTGTCTTTCCCTCTCTCCCTCTCTATTTCACATTACTCGTTTTGTTTCATTATTCCCTTCCTTTCCTTTTTCTTTCCCTTTCTTCACATCTCCCATTCCACCACATCGCCTTCCTTCCCTCTCCCTCTCCTTCCCTCCCCCCTCACTCGCTAATCCTCCCCCTCCCTCTCCGCCTCCCCAACAGGACCCCAAGTTGACCCTCCGTAGCGGGGCTCAACGGAGATGGTTAAGCCGAAGTGGACGTGGCTTTCGCTAACCTCATCGCCCAGAAGCCGGGATCGCGAAGGTAAGGGGAGGAGGAGCGGGTGTGTGTGTGTGTGTGTGTGTGTGTGTGTGTGTGTGTGTGTCCAGTTTGGCTCCGGGGATACAGAAACGCTGCCGTCTCAACGTATTCCGACCGCAAAACTCCGTAAGTTGGCCTCTCACCACACTGTCGCGAACTAAGTTGACTCTAGTAGTCAGTTTGCCCATGCCAGGAAATAGCGTCTGGATCGTACAAGTGACAGCTGGGAGAATGGTCTTGTGGTTTCTTTTGGCAGGGCGCGAGGTACAAAAGGGAGCGCGGGCGAAGGTGGGTTTGGATGTGGTGGTGGTGACAGTAGTGGGTGGTTGGGGAAGGGTGGAGGGTGAGGTGTGGATGGAGGGAGATGTGGTATCAGAAGTGGAGGAGGAGGAGGAGGAGGTTGAGTTCGTGTTGGAGGTGGAAGTGGAGGATGGAGTGGTAATGAGGATAGGGGAGGAGTCAAGGGTGTTGGAGGGAGAGGAAGGGAGAGCGGGAGAAAGGGGAGTGGTATTGTGGATGGAGGTGGATGAGGTAGGAAGGGAGGTGGATGGAGTAGAAGGAATGGCAAGGGTGGCGGCGGGTTCAGGCGTGGCAGAGGAGATCGTGTTGGAGGTGGAAGGGGAAGATGGAGTGGTGATGAGGATAGGGGAGGAGTTAAGGGTGTTGGAGGGAGAAGAGGGAGTGGGAGTGGATGAGGTAGCAAGGGAGGTGGATGGGGTAGAAGGAAAGATAGGGGTAGCGGCGGGCTCAGGCGTGGCAGAGGAGTGGGGTGGTTCAGGCGAGGCAGAGGAGATCGTGTTGGAGGTGGAAGGGGAAGATGGAGTGGTGATGAGGATAGGGGAGGAGTCAAGGGTGGTGAAGAGAGAATAGGGAGTGGGAGTGGATGAGGTAGCAAGGGAGGTGGATGGGGCGGAAGGATTAGTAAGGATGGAGGCGGGTTCAGGCGAGGGAAGGGAAGAAGGAAAGAGAGGAAGGAAGGGAAGAAGGAAAAAGTGGAAGGGAAAGGAACGGAAGGGAAGGGAAGAAAAGGAAGAGAAATTATAAGTAAAAGAAGGAAAAGGAAGGAAGGAAGAGAAGGAAGGGAAGGGAAGAAAAGGAAAAGAAATTATAAGTAAAAGAAGGGAAAAGAAAGGAAGGAAGGAAGGGAAAGGAAGGGAAGGGAAGATAATTGAAGAGAAGAGAGAGGGAAAGGGCAGGAAAAAAGTGGAAGAGAAAGAGAAGGAAAGGGAAGAAAAGAGAAAAAAGTGGAAACACTTGAAACACTTTATTATGCTTACAAAAAAATGGTTTTATAATAAGCAGAAATTAATTTAATAATTTGTAAGCAGGGAAGGGAAGGGAAAAGGAGAGAGAGAAGGGAAAGGACGATAAAAAAAGGGGAACGGAAGGGAAAGGAAGGGAAGGGAAGGAAAGGAAAGGAAAGGAAAGGGAAAGGGAAAGGACGAGAAAGAAAGTGGAAGGGAAGGGAAGGGAAGGAATGGCAAGGGAAGGAATGGCAAGGGTGGCGGCGGGTTCAGGCGTGGCAGAGGAGATCGTGTTGGAGGTGTAAGGGGAAGATGGAGTGGTGATGATGATAGGGGAGGAGTCAAGGGTGTTGGAGGGAGAAGAGGGAGTGGGAGTGGATGAGGTAGCAAGGGAGGTGGATGAGGCGGAAGGATTAGAAAGGATGGAAGCGGGTTCAGGCGAGGGAAGGGAAGAAGGAAAGCGAGGAAGGAAGGGAAGAAGGAAAAAGTGGAAGGGAAAAGAACGGAAGGGAAGGGAAGAAAAGGAAGAGAAATTATAAGTAAAAGAAGGGAAAAGAAAGGAAGGAAGGAAGAGAAGGAAGGGAAGGGAAGAAAAGGAAAAGAAATAGAAATTATAAGTAAAAGAAGGGAAAAGAAAGGAAGGAAGGAAGGGAAGGGAAGGGAAGGGAAGATAATTGAAAAGAAGAGAGAGGGAAAGGGCGGGGAAAAAGTGGAAGAGAAAGGGAAGGAAAGGGAAGAAAAGAGAAAAAAGTGGAAACACTTGAAACACTTTATTATGCTTAAAAAAATGGTTTTATAATAAGCAGAAATTAATTTAATAATTTGTAAGCAGGGAAGGGAAGGGAAGGGAAGAGAGAGAAGGGAAAGGACGATAAAAAATTGGAACGGAAGGGAAGGGAAGGAAAGGAAAGGAAAGGAAAGGAAAGGGAAAGGGAAAGGACGAGAAAGAAAGTGGAAGGGAAGGGGTCTATTTTTGGCCAACTATGCGTGTAGATATTGACGCGTATGTGGCTAAGTGTGTCAAGTGTGCCCAACATAAAGGGACGGTGCCTAGGCCTGCGCCGATCCTAGAATACCCGCCCCCTGCCCGGCCTTGGGATGTAGTTTCTATTGACTTGCTACAGCTTCCCGCCAGCCACCAGGGCTCTAGGTACCTCTTAGTTTGTGTAGATCACTTGTCTCGGTACGTTGTTTTAGCCCCAGTGCAAGATAAATCTGCTAAGTCCATTGCTCATGCCCTGATTACTCATCTCATTTGTCCGTATTCCACACCTAGAGTGTTGTTAGGTGATAATGGAACCGAGTTTCGAAATCAACTTTTAGCAGAAATATGCAAACAGTTTGCCATTACACAATCTTTTACATTCAGTTATCACCCATCCAGCAACGGCCTTGTTGAGCGCACGAATAGGAAGATTTTAGATGTCTTGCGCCCGGTCGTTAGCGGACTTCAGCATACATGGGAGGACTGGCTAGCATATGTTGCAGCAAGCATAAACAGCAGTGTTTGTGAGTCAACGGGACAATCTCCCCACTACATAATTTTTGGGGTTGAGAAGAGACTCCCGTATGACCTGCTTGGTAGTTCTCATTCACCTGTATATAATGTAGATGATTATTCTAAGGTTCAACTCAAGGTTTTCACAAATATTCATAGAGAAGTCAAAAAGAGACTACAGGCTACATCTGAGGCTATGTGCTTGCAGCAACACAAGCGTGCCGCCCCTGTTTCCTTGAAAGTGGGTGACTTTGTTATGACTCGAGTCCCAGAGAGACATTCGAAGTTGTCCCCTAAATTCGTGGGCCCACGCCAGATAGTTAGGCAACTAGGTGGTCACAAATTTGAGCTTTATGATCTCATTTTTAATTCATATGAAATTGTGCATAGTGATCGCCTCAAAAAGACAGACGCCCAGCCTGAGGTCATCGATTCGACTTTAGTTGAACCAGCGAGAACCGCCTGTTTGCCTCAGCCTGACGATGCTTTGTCTATCTTTCCACCACACGACTATAACCTGCGTCCTCGCAATTACTAATTTATTTGGTTCCTGAGCTTTTGCCTGCACCTTTTTCATGCGAGAGGGGAGTGCTTGAGTAATACTTTTCACTCTTACTCACTATTTTCTTTTTATTGCTGAGTTGATGCAGGGCAGTCAGTCTCCTTAGTTGTTGGGACCGTAATAGTCGAGGGTGTAAACTACCATAGGGATAGGTACTTTTAACCTTGAACCTCATGTGCTTCTGCTTGAAACAGACATTTTTCTCTGCAAAGACAGACTTAACCACACTTGGGCAGATGCTGTCCCTAACTTTTATTGTATCCAGCATGTGAATACCTTTCAGCTTTGGAAGTACGCAGACAAGTCTTACTCACTTACCTTTTCCTTGACATACCACTGTTAACCGTTACGGGAATTATTTTTGGCATCACTGATGTCAGTCATCCACGTTCGTTCCGGTCGGAGGATAGGTGGAAATTTGTCTTTTGAATTTGATGTTTATTAATGCTGGAATTACTTTAACTATTTATGCTGGATTTATATATTTCAGTGAGATTTGTTACAACGGTGATTTCACCACTTGGTGACAGGATTTTCTTTTATAGTGCTGTAGACCTGAAAAACGGAGTATCAGGAGTTAGTGGTGCTAACCCAGTCAGATGCTTCTAAAGCTCTAGAGAGTTGTCTCTATCATCGCTTCGTCCCTAAATCATTTTTCCACAGGAGGTTCTCCGAATTTCACTACTTCTTTTTCACACTACCAGTGTTTGTGACAGTGGTCTGTCCTGAAGATTCAACTTATAGAGAGGTTGCAGGTCACCTGGCGGTACGGGTGTCTTGTTCCCTACTTTCTGTCAATTTGACAACCTTTCCGGAGAAGCTCCATCATGGATTTGCGGCCACAAATGCCATCCCAATCTATCCTATTGACAGTTTAGTGAATCTCACCTTTTCTAGGATGAAGTATGTGACAAATAGCCTTTCCGAGCTAACCTTTTCAAATTTCTCGGAATTGGAGTCAGCTGTCCATGACTCTCTACCGGTTTACCTTGCCCCATATGTACATTACCCATCACTGATCTTGCCGGTGGTTCTTTTTTATCATCATTGTCATCCCCCTGTTCTGCCTTGTTAAGCGGGCTCTGACTTTGTACAACCATCTTCAGGCAAGAGTTGCCCCACCGCGCTGAGTTCGTACGCATTGTGACTCGAAGATTCAGTTTGTATCAAATCTTCTTCAAGGATTTTTTTTTCCTTTTCTTATTACTATTCCAAATAGCTCCGTTATCATGTATCCTAATGACAATTTGGTCAATTTATTTTTCTAGGATGTATCTTGTAAATGACTACTCGAGCTATTATTTTGTTTTGTTTTATCGGAATAGTGCTGAGCTTCCCATTTACCTCGCCCTGTATGTACTTTGCCCATTTATTGTTACTTCCATGATTATTTTTATTGTCATTGGCATTTCCCGATGCTGTATCGTTAGGCGGGCTCTGACTTGTATATATTTTTTTTTTACATGCAACCATAATAGGCCCTCGTTTAACTAGTACACATTGTGCGACTGTAACATGGGTAGGTACACTGATTTTAAGGGTCGGGTGAACCGCGAGGTCGCGACTTTTTCCGTGACCGAGCGATGTAATGTGTATATTATAACATAATGTGAATGTGTGAATGTATGTCGTATCGCCATGGCCCAGTGGCGCCAGGACGTTACACACAGACGCTACGTTGTGCTTAGGAGGTGCTCCTTGCCGTGGGAACGGTGCTGATTCAGCAAGCATGCTATCCGCTGGCCCCTCCTGTACCAAGAGAAGCCGGCAGGTCAGGGCGGGCGGCGGACGAGAGCACAGGACTTCTCGGAGTGTGCGTACGACTTACGACTCGTCCACAAAATACTGTAACTATTCTGTAAATATATTTAAAAAGCAATACAACCATTTAATCAACCAGAGAGAGAGAGAGTAAATTAAGTGAACTCAAAGTGAACTTAACGGCTCCGCTCGGCCAACACATAACCCACATCACTTAACTAAAAGGCTATTGTGTTGTCTCACGACTTCTATCAACTGGAGAAAGCAGGCAACGGTACACCGGTCCTGACGTGAGATAACAGTTCGCGCCTTAATCTAAAACACACAAAAAAACAGCTAACAAAAAGGCTAACAAGCAGGGCCGGATTTAGGGCAGGGCCCATAGGCCCGCAGCCCAGCTAGGGCCCCGCGCATTTAGGGGCCCCGCGCCAGCTCCAGTACATTAATATAAGCACTTTTCTGTTTAATTCAAGGATACCACTGCCATCCTTTCGTGTCATATCAATATAATCCCTGACTTGAGTCACGTAAAACATTTGAGCTTATTAGCAAGTACGACTCTTTTTCTCGCGGCACATTTACAGAAACATGCCAACCAGGGAAGTGCTAATGTAAACTACCTCTCCTCAACACTATGTAACGAGCTGATCAATGTGTTGGGGGAAAATGTTATGTCTACCATAGCAGCAGAAGTTAAAAAATGCCAAATATTGCTCCATATCTGCGGCTTCCCCTCCAGACGTGTCTCACATGGACCAGCAACGCCTAACCATTCGGTACATGTTGCCAGAGGGGCCAGCAGAGCGTTTTTTGACGTTTGTACCCTTACTGAATTATACAAGAAATGAAATTGCAGAAGTAATAGTGATTTTTTTGCAGAAACCCAATATTCCCATCTGTGAGTGTCGCGGCATGATAACGCGAGCAACATGTCTGCAAAATATAACGGCACCCAGGCGCACATAAAACGTCATTGTGGATTTATTTCAAGGAGCGTAAGCAACAGAAGCGCCGAAGTTTCCCTCAAACTATATTTAGCATTAGTTAGACCTCATCTTGACTATGCGGTTCAGTTCTGGTCACCTTACTATAGAATGGATGTCAAAATGCTAGAATCGGTGCAGAGGAGGATGACTAAGATGATTCAGGGGTTGAGAAACTTGCCATACGAGGAAAGACTCAAACAGTTAAACTTGCATTCTCTAGAAAGGCGAAGGGTGCGTGGAGACATGATCGAAGTTTATAAATTGATGAAGGGCTTTAATAAGGGAAATATTCATAAGGTTTTGTTGGTAAGAGAACAGGGTAGGACACGGAAGTAATGGGTTTAAACTGGATAAATACAGATTTAACAGGGACATAGGCAAAAATTGGTTTACAAACAGGGTGGTGGATGAGTGGAATAGGCTTAGCAGTCATGTGGTGAGTGACAAGGTGATAAATTCATGGACAGCGATACTAGGTGGGGTTAGATAAACAGGAGCTTAGGGTCAAAGGAACTGCCTTGTATAGGCCTACCGGCCTCTTGCAGATTCCAACGTTCTTATGTTCTTATGTTCTTATGTCCATTGCTAGATTTTCTAGTACAACTATGTTTTGCTCGTAGCCATTGGCTATGGCTTCTACAACATCTGCACGGGCCGACCATCGTGTGTCTGGCAAGCACTTGATAACTGGTGAGCCTTGCAGCGCATCTCCATGTTTGCGCCAACAATGTGTTGACTTGACCAGATAAACATACAGACGTTGAATCGTAGCACCAAACATAGTCACTGCAACATTCAGCAGCACACATCGCAACAAGATTCAGTGAATGAGCCATGCAAGGAACAAACTCTGCAAATTAACAAGAACATAAGAACATAGGGAAACTGCAAGAGGCAGGGTGGCCTACACACGGCAGCTCCAGAATCCCCCCCACTTTTTTTTTTTTTTTACAACAAAGGAGGCAGCTCAAGGGCACACAAAAAAAAGAAAACAATAATAAAAGAAAAGCCCGCTACTCGCTGCTCCTAAAAAAGAAACAAAAGAGGTGTCCAAAAGCAAGGACAAATACGGGAGGAGAGATGTCCTGATACCCTCCTCTTGAAAGAGTTCAAGTCGTAGGCAGGAGGAAATACAGATGAAGGAAGATTGTTCCAGAGTTTACCAGCGTGAGGGATGAAAGAGTGAAGATGCTGGTTAACTCTTGCATAAGGGGTTTGGACAGTATAGGGATGAGCATGAGTAGAAAGTCGAGTGCAGCGGGGCCGCGGGAGAGGGGGAGGCATGCAGTTAGCAAGTTCAGAAGAGCAGTCAGCGTGGAAATATCGATAGAAGATAGAAAGAGAGGCAACATTGCGGCGGAATTTAAGAGGTAGAAGACTATCAGTATGAGGAGGAGAGCTGATGAGACGAAGAGCCTTAGCCTCCACTCTGTCCAGAAGAGCTGTGTGAGTGGAGCCCCCCCACACATGAGATGCATACTCCATACGAGGGCGGACAAGGCCCCTGTATATGGACAGCAACTGTGCGGGGGAGAAGAACTGGCGGAGACGGTACAGAACGCCCAGCCTCGAGGAAGCTGATTTAGTAAGAGATGAGATATGAAGTTTCCAGTTGAGATTTTGAGTTAAGGATAGACCGAGGATGTTTAGTGTTGAGGAAGGTGATAGCTGGGTGTTGTCAAAGAATAGGGGATAGTTGTTTGGAAGATTGTGTCGAGTGGATAGGTGGAGAAACTGTGTTTTTGAGGCGTTGAAGGACACCAGGTTCTTCTTGCCCCAATCGGAAATAATAGTAAGGTCTGAGGCTAAGCGTTCTGCAGCCTCCAGCCTTGAATCGTTAAGTTCTTGTAGGGTGGATCTTCCATTAAAAGAAGTTGAGTAATGCAGAGTGGAATCATCGGCGTAGGAATGGATAGGACAGTTCGTTTTGGAAAGAAGATCATCAATGAACAACAGAAAAAGAGTGGGAGATAGGACTCAACCCTCTGGGACACCACTGTTAATAGATTTAGGGGAAGAACAGTGACCGTCTACCACGGCAGAAATAGAACGGTCAGAAAGGAAGCTGGAGATAAAGGTACAGAGAGAAGGATAGAAACCGTAGGAGGGTAGTTTAGAAAGCAAAGATTTGTGCCAGACCCTATCAAAAGCTTTTGATATGTCCAGCGCAATAGCAAAAGTTTCACCGAAATGGCTAAGAGAGGATGACCAAGAGTCAGTTAAGAAGGCTAGGAGATCACCAGTAGAACGCCCCTTGCGGAACCCATACTGGCGATCAGATAGAAGGTCAGAAGTGGAAAGGTGCTTTTGAATCTTCCGGTTAAGGCTTGCTTCAAAAGCTTTAGATAAACAAGAAAGTAAAGCTATAGGACGGTAGTTTGAGGGATTGGAGCGGTCACCCTTCTTAGGTACAGGCTGTATGAAGGCATACTTCCAGCAAGAAGGAAAGGTAGATGTTGACAGGCAGAGGCGAAAGAGTTTGACCAGGCAGGGTGACAGCACGGAGGTACAGTTTTTAAGGACAATAGGAGGCACTCCAACAGGTCCATAAGCCTTCTGAGGATTGAGGCCAGAGAGGGCATAGAAAACATCATTTTGAAGAATCTTTATAACAGGCATAAAGGAGTCAGAGGGGGGATGAGTAGGAGGAATATGCCCAGAATCGTCCAGAGTGGAGCTTTTAGAAAAAGTTTGAGAGAAGAGTTCAGCCTTAGAGATAGATGAGACGGCAGTGTTGCCGTCAGGACTGAAGAGTGGAGGGAAAGATGAAGAAGTGAAGTTGGAGGAGATGTTTTTGGCTAGATGCCAGAAGTCACGGGAAGAGTTAGAGAAAGCAAGGTTTTGACATTTTCTATTAATGAAAGAATTTTTGGTTAGTCGGAGAATAGATTTGGCACGATTTCGGGCAGAAATGTAAAGTTCATAATTAGCATTAGTTTGAAGGCTCTGGTACCTTTTGTGAGCTACTTCTCTATCATTGACAGCACGATAACAAGCGTGATTAAACCAAGGCTTTTTAGCGTGAGGAGTAGAGAAAGAACGAGGAATGTATGCCTCCACTCCAGAGACAATCACCTCTGTGATGCGCTGAGCACACACAGAGGGGTCTCAATCCTGGAAGCAATAATCATTCCACGGGAAATCGGAAAAGTACATCCTCAGGTCGTCCCACCGAGCTGAAGCAAAATGCCTGAAGCATCGCCTCTTCGGTGGGTCCAGAGGGTGTACAAGAGCGATAGGACAGGATGCAGAAATAAGATTGTGATCGGAGGAGCCCAACGGAGAGAACAGTTTGACAAAATAACCAGAAGGGTTTGAGGTAAGGAAGAGGTCTAGAATGTTGGGCCGATCTCCAAAACGGTCGGGAATACGTGTAGGGTGCTAGACCAACTGCTCTAGGTCGTTGAGGATAGCAAAGTTGTAGGTTTGTTCACCAGGATGGTCAGTGAAAGAGGATGAAAACCAAAGCTGGTGGTGAACATTGAAATCTCCTAGGATGGAGATTTCAGCGAAGGGAGAGTGGGTCAAGATGTGCTCCACTTTAGAATTCAAATAGTCAAAGAATTTTACATAGTTGGTAGAGTTAGGTGAGAGATAAACAGCACAGATGTATTTAGTAATAGAATGACAATGAAGTCTTAGCCAGATGGTGGAAAATTTAGAAGAGTCAAGGTCGTGGGCACGAAGGCAAGTGAAGTCGTTGCGCACGTAGGCGCAACATCCAATTTTGGATTGAAATTTAGGATAGAGATAGTAGGAGGGAACAGAGTAGAGATTGCTGTCAGTAGCCTCAGAAACCTGTGTTTCGGTAAGGAAGAGAAGGTGAGGTTTAGAGGATATGTATATATATATATATATATATATATATATATATATATATATATATATCTATATATATATATATATATATATATATGTATATATATATATATATATATATATATATATATATATATATATATATATATATATATATATATATATATATATATATATATATATATATATATATATATATATATATATATATATATATATATATATATATATATATATATATATATATATATATATATATATATATATATATATATATATATATATATATATATATATATATATATATATATATATATATATATATATATATATATATATATATATATATATATATATATATATATATATATATATATATATATATATATATATATATATATATATATATATATCGTGCATTTCCAGACATTCCTCAAGACAGCTCTAGAAGAAGGAAGCCAGGAAAAATCGACTCAATCACATTGTAGTCAATCATACACAACTGTGATATGATTGCAGCGTCCGCCAACCTGGAGATGGCTCTATGTATCTATTCGTCAATTTTCGTGACGGGCTGCACTGGAAAGTGATCGTTTTGCAAGTTAAACAGAATCAAGGACACTGCGCAGTACCATGGGAGAAAGTCGTTTGGCGTCTCTGGCCCTTTTGAGTGCTGAACACAAATTATTTCCTATTGTCCTATTGTCCTTAAAAACTGTGCTTCCGTGCTGACACCCTGCCTGGTTAAACTCTTTCGCCTCTGCCTGTCAACATCTACCTTTCATTCCTGCTGGAAGTATGCCTTTGTACAGCCTGTGCCTCAGAAGGTTGACCGTTCCAATCCCTTAAACTACCGTCTTATTGCTTTACTTTCTTGTCTATCTAAAGCTTTTGAATCGATCCTTAACCAGAAGACTCAAAAGCACGTTTCCACTTCTAACCTTCTATCTGATCGCCAGTATGGGTTCCGCAAGGGGCGTTTTACTGGCGATCTTCTTGCTCTCTTAACTGACTCTTGGTCATCCTCTCTTAGCCGTTTCCGTGAAACCTTTGCTATTGCGCTGGACATATCAGAAGCCTTTGATAGGGTCTGGCACAAATCTTTGCTTTCCAAACTACCCTCCTACGGTTTCTATCCTTCTCTCTGTACCTTTATCTCCAGTTTCCTTTCTGACCGTTCTATTTCTGCTGTGGTAGACGGTCACTGTTCTTCCCCTAAACCTATTAATAGGGGTGTTCCGCAGGATTGAGTCCTATCTCCTACTCTTTCTGTTGTTCAATGATGATCTTTCCAAAACGAACTGTCCTATCCATTCTTACGCCGATGACTCCACTCTGCATTGCTCAACTTCTTTTAATAGAAGACCCACCCAACAGGAACTAGAAAGCTTAGCCTCAGACCTTACCATTATCTCCGATTGGGGCAAGAAGGACTTGGTGTCCTTCAAAGCCTCAAAAACACAGTTTCTCCACCTATCCACTCGACGCAATCTTCCAAACTATCCCCTATTCTTTGACAACACTCAGCTATCACCTTCTTCAACACTAAACATCCTCGGTCTATCCTTATCCCTATCTTTAATAAAGGACTGTATTATTACATGCATTATAAAACTTGGTTTCCTGATTTTCCTACGTTACATCTAATGAGTAGTTGGTGAGTTTGTATAAACATGACGATTAGTATATGACAAATTTACTAAATGCTTGTGGGGAGTGAACCTGACAAGGCCCCGCATACTTTCAGGGCCCGGGGCCCCGCAACATGTAAATCCGGCCCTGTTGACAAGGCTTTCGTAGAGGTCGTGTTAGTATTTCCACGGGTAGTCTTATGAGCCTGGGGATAGTTTGACAAGTCTTCTGCACCATGAACGTAAGAAACAATCCTCAAAGACCCGACTAATCTCCTTTGTGGCCTTGGGAAATAACTGTTGTGAGAGTCGAAAGCGTCTGATACGGATCTTACACGCACTCATTTGATGAAGCTTTGGTACAGGTTGTGTTAGTATATCCAGGGGTAGTTTTATGAGCCTGGTGATAGTTTGGCAAGGCTAGCACACCCCCACATCAGGTAAAACTTCCGTAGAGGTTTTGTTAGACTTTCCATGGGTAATTTTATGAGACTAGTGATAGTTTGACGAGGGTTGCACACACCCACACCAGGTAAGATTTCCTTAGAGGTTGTGTTAGACTTTCCACAAGTAGTCTGATGAGCCTAGTGATAGTTTGGCAAGGCTTCTGCACCATGAACGTAAATAACATCCCAGAAGACCCGACTCAGCTCCTCTGTGACCTTCATTCCCTCTTAAGTTTATCCTCTTTTCTCTCTCCCTCTTTCGCCTTCCCCTCCTCCTCCCTTCTTCCCCTCCTCTATTTGTTTCTTATTGTGCCCTCACACGTGCTGCTCTTTATCCGTTTTCCCTTCTTCCTGTGTCTTCCTCCCCCCTCCTCCTCCTCCTCCTCCTCCTCCTTCCTCTTCCTCTTCTTACTCCTCCTCCTGGACTTCTCTTTCCTCTCTCTCACACAACACACATATTATCATTTACTTTCTTTGTTTCTCTGTTTTACTCAATTCTTGCTTCCTCTCCGTCTCCTCCTCCTCCTCCTCCTCCTCCTCCTCGCCTCTTCCCACAGTCCACCCTCTTTCATTATTCTTTCTCACGTCTTCTTGTTCATGTTTTCCTTCCTCGCTTCTTCCTTCCTGGTGTTTACTGTTTCGGGTTATTTACTAATGTTTTGTCTTTTTTTGATCTGACCTTTTCCTATTTTTTTCCTCTAATTTCCTTTCGTCTTCTTTTGTTTACTTCTTTTCCTCTCTCTCTCTCTCTCTCTCTCTCTCTCTCTCTCTCTCTCTCTCTCTCTCTCTCTCTCTCTCTCTCTCTCTCTCTCTCCCGTGACTGACAGCCAACACGTTGCAAACCTATTAAATAATTACTTTTCCTCGGTGTTTAATAATAACAGTCCTCCCCCCACCACCAACAACACCAGTACTAATGTAAATCCCGAGCATGCATTGCCTAACTTTGAAATAAAACCCGATGAAGTCCTTAAAGCCCTCAAATCACTTAAAACAAATAAAAGTCCTGGACCTGATAAAGTATATCCAACTCTGCTGAAAGAAACAAAGTGCGAAATACTCTCCTCCCTCACAACCGTATTCAATATGTCCTTGCGACAAGGCATCGTCCCTTCAGATTGGAAAAAGGCTAACGTGACACCGATTTTTAAGAAAGGAGACAAAAAAGTAACAGGTAATTACAGGCCCATTAGTCTAACTTCGGTTGTAGGTAAGCTACTTGAGGGCATAATTAGAGACAAAATTGTGAGTTACCTTGAAAGCCACTCATTAATTGGGGACTCACAACATGGCTTCCGAAATAAAAGATCCTGCCTATCAAATCTATTAACCTTTTATAACGACCTCTTCACTGTTTATGACGTAACCAAATCACTGGACGTAGTCTATCTTGATTTCCAGAAAGCGTTTGATAAAGTCCCGCATCATAAATTACTTTACAAATTAAAGCAAATAGGTATTGACGGTCAAGTAAACCAATGGATCGCGAATTGGTTGAGCAACAGACAACAAAGAGTAGTGATTGACGGATTTAACTCAGAGTGGGCGCCGGTCACTAGTGGCGTCCCTCAGGGCTCGGTTCTTGGCCCAGTGCTCTTCATTATTTACATCAACGACGTGGATGTTGGACTCAATAACCGCATTAGTAAATTTGCAGACGACACAAAGATTGGTAACTCGGCTCTCACTGACGAAGACAGGCAAAGCCTCCAAGAGGATTTGCACAAAATTTCAGCTTGGTCGGATAGATGGGAGTTGCCCTTTAACGTAGACAAGTGCCAGGTCCTTCAAGTTGGAACGAGGAATAAGAAGTTCGATTACGAAATGCGCGGCGTTAAACTCAAAAGCGTTCAATGCGTCAAGGACTTAGGGGTCAAAATCGCGTCAAACCTCAAATTCTCACAGCAATGCATCGATGCAGCAAATAAAGCGAACAGAATGTTGGGCTTCATTAAAAGAAACTTTTTATTTAAGAATAAAGATGTAATACTCCCGCTCTACAACAGTTTAGTCAGACTCCACTTGGAATATGCGGTACAGTTTTGGTCTCCCCACCATGCAAAGGATATTGCTAAATTAGAAGGTGTTCAGCGTCGGGCAACGAAAATGATCCCTTCCTTGCGCAACAAATCCTACGAAGAAAGGCTTTCTACCCTTAACATGTTCTCTCTTGAGAAACGTCGCCTCCGAGGAAAACTGATCGAATGTTTTAAAATACTTAATGGTTTCACGAATGTAGACAGATCAACATTGTTTATGATCGATGACACTTTGCGCACGAGGAACAATGGCGTAAAACTCAGATGTAGACAAGTAAATTCAGACTGCACCAAATTTTTCTTCACCAACGTTGTAGTGCGAGAATGGAATAAGCTTCCACCATCAGTGGTCCAGTGTAACACGATTGACTCCTTCAAAAATAAGCTCGACCGTCACTTTCTTCAACTTAATATCAACTAGAGTAGAAATGCAACGTTTTGGAGTCTTCTGATTAATGTAAAATCACTTAGGTTTAAGGACAGACCACCAAGTCTGGACCATGGGGTCTGTGTGGTCTGATTTTCTATGTAAATCTATGTAAATATTCACTTATTCAGACCTTTGTGCCCTTTTTTCCCAGCACTGCGCGAGGAACACTTTTGCCAACTTTACCATTCTTCTTTCCGTTTCCTTTTTATCTCCATACAGCCCCAACACCGTGCAGATCGCCCCGTTTTCCTCCTCCAGCCTCCTAGCCCACTCCTCTCTGCCTATTACCATCCCTACTCCTGCCACCAACTCCCCTCTCTGCCTCTCATAGTTGCTGCATTCCACTATTAGGTGTTCTACTGTTTCTATCTGCCCTGTCCTACAGCTACAGTTCTGGTCTCCCCCGTCCCTGTTCCTGCCGTTTACCTCCAGGGTTCCTGTTCTTGCTTTAAACAACAGTTTGCTCCTCCAGTCTCCTACATGCCAGTACAGCTAGTACCCATTGGTTACTGCCTCCACTACCAAACTCCATAACCTTACATTTTCTTTCACTAAATTTCAGGTCCCACTCCCTCCCATATGCCTGAGCTATGTGCAGGATCTCCTCCATCTCTTTCCTCTCCGCCATCAACACTACATCATCAGCGTAAGCCAGGCACCCTAACCTCTCTCCTCCTATCTCTACTCCTTTCCCGGCTTTCCTAATTCTCACTATCAGCTCCTCGAGGTACATGTTGAAAAGCGTCGGGGACATCACACAGCCTTGTCTGACTCCTACATTATTTTCTAACCACCCAGTAGTGACGTCTCCTAACGTGAACTGCACCTCATTTCCCTCAGCTGATGTAAACAAAACTTAGCACCATCATGGATATAGGACCGTCGTCAGAACCCATGTGCACGCCCTCAAATTGTTCTTGGCCAAATTTTCATCGAAAGAGACACGGACACACCCAATGCAGGTACTCAGGACATGCAGCAATGCAAGCAGAAATTTTTTCGGAGCCTTTTTCTGCTTAAATTTGCATTACTTTCATGCAAGGACGTGTTTTTTCCACCCGAGTTGTCAAGTACCGTCATATCGGCATTATTTTCGTCTTGTGTAGAGAAAGAAACATATCCATTATATTTTTTATACAAACAATATCAGTTTCTGTATTGCTGTGTATTTATAGTTTGCCAAGAAAGAACGCAGGGGATTTACGGTAATTAACCCTAGATAAGTAATCATATAAATCCTGCCACTTGCCATACTTTGGGGGTTGATTGGACCCCAAGGGAAATAAAATACACAGAAAATCAGGTAATGATTCTTTTGAAAGACTTAAACTAGTCACTTGATGTTTAAGGCCTCCTGTGTGATTTCAACCTCTATTTTAGTAGAAAACAGGTCACCTCTCCTCCCGAAATTGACCTGTCTTTCGGCCACTCAACTCTTTTGTAGGAGCAGTGAGTAGCGGGCTTTTTTTTCATTATTGTTTCCTTCTTTGCCCTTGAACTGCTTCCTCTGCCTTGCCACTCTACCACCCATGGGCGCCCCTACCCCCCCAGACAATTTCCGCGAGAGCCATATGACCACTGCAGTTGCGGCGACATGATCCTACAACTCAATCAATCAAGTAGGTCAAGAAATTCCGCTCAGTCCACCTTAAAAAATATCATTAGTTCCCAGTGGCGATTTTAGACTTTCAGGAGCCATTAGAGGGAGTATTTAACTGCCCCTCCCCACCAACACACTTAGTCTACTCCCTCTTGTATTTACTCGGGGTCAGTTCCTATTCCTAACACGCAAGAATAGGTCAGGAAATTCCGCTGAGTCCACCTTGAAAAACATCATTAGTTCCCAGTGGCGATTTTAGACTTTCAGGAGCCATAGGAGGGAGTATTTAAGTACCTCTCCCCCGCCACAGTCAGTCTACCCCCTCTAGTATTTACCCGGGGTTAGTTCCTCTGCCTAACACACAAGAATAGGTCAGGAAATTCCGTTGAGTCCATCTTCAAAATTATTAATAGTTCCCAGTGGCGATTTTAGACTTTCAGGAGCCATAGGAGGGAAATTTCAAGTCTACTCCCTCGTGTATTTTTCCGGGGTTAATTCCTATGGGTGATATAGTGACAGTGTGATGCGAAATTCTGCTGGCGATGAAAGTCCTTAAGCGGAGAGTTCAATATCAAATCCGTTTCTGGTTAATCTTTGGGACTTATCTATCACACTTTTTCCGTTTGGGGTACTGTAGTTTAGAGAGTTTTGTTTCCTGTTGCTATTTTTGTGTGTGAATTTACCCTTGACAACCTCCTCTGATGTAAGAAATAACTAAAGAATCAGACAAGCAATGGGTACTAATGCGTTGACTTGGACTAATCTATCACACGTTTCCCTTCGGGGTGCTGTAGTTTGTGGTCTTTTTTTTCCCCTGTTTGTTTTTGTGTGTTTTTGCCCTTGACAGCTTCCCCTGATGTAAGGAAGGAACTAAAGAATCGGATAGACAGAGGGGACTAAAGTGTTGACTCGGACTTAGGCTATCTATCAGTTACCCGTTTGAGGAGCAGTAGCCTACTTTTGCGATCTTTTTTTCCCCCTGATGATTTTCACGTTTGTGTGTGCCTTTGACTGCTTCCTCTGATGTAAGAAAGTAACTAAAGAAGACAAAGGGGACTAGTGCATTGACTTGGTTTGGGGGTCTTTTTTCCCTCTCCTGATTTTTACGTGTGTTTCTGCCTTTGACTGCTTCCTTTGATGTAAGAAAGTAACTAAAGAATCAGATAGACAAAGGGGACTAGTGCATTGACTTGCTTCAAATTTGCTTGTAGATAAAACCGGAGCTGATAGTTTAGGTCTTGGCATGTGACAGATGAGCTTGGAAACATGGCACTGAATTCTCGGCCTTTGCAACTCCTTAAAGATGCATAGAAAGTAATCCTAGAGCAGTATCGTTAGGAGTTGAGGCTCTGATGATAAAGGGGACAGGATATCCTACCTTCCTGAAGGACTCTACGCTAGTACTTGCCTCCATCAAAACTTTTAAGGATTGCTTTTATTTTATTTGCAGCATAATTCTGAACAGCTGGTACACACATATTGCGAGCTGAACATACATAGAATTTCGAAAGTAAAAATTCATGTCTGCTGAAATGTTAATTTTTTGTAATCTCTATTTACGTTTGTGCATTTTTTTTTTTTTTCTTTGCAGAAGGGTGCTCTGGCATCAAGCCCAAGAAGGAGAATTGAATACTCTGCAGAGGATCAGCGTGCACGGCGCACGTGCAGGAAGTCCGTGCATGAAGGTGAGGCGGGTCAGGTCAAGGGCAGGTCAGGGCAGGGTCAGTCCTCGGTCAGGGCGGCGGTCGTGCAGGCGGTGGCGGTGGCTCAGGGTCACAGTTTCACCCCGCAGATTGAGGCTAAGGGAAGAGAGGGCGTGAATCACTCAAAAGTAGGTAGCTAGTATGAACACACACACACACACACACACACACACGACTACTCACCCTTGGAACACAGCAGATGCAGTCATCAGTGCCGCAAGCGCCTGGCATATAACGACGATATCCCGCGGGACATAGATCTGTGGAAAGCATTCAAGTTTGTATACATATTGCATATCATTATTAATCTGGTGATGTTCAATTAAGAACAAGGGAATGGTAGTGGCAATTCGGATTTAGTAAGGTAAGCATGAGGTAAGCAAGGTTAATTGAAAGCACAGTGAAGAAGGATTCGATTATAGTCTGATGAGTTGATGACCAAGGCAAACTTAGCTTGAAGAGTTTGAATTCGCCAGGGCGCTTCTTTGCAATCAGCCACCGACGAGGGCACACCTTCAGACCTGCGCTCCTACTTTGTTATTATGTTGAGAAGCATATTGAACAGAAAGGCCAAGAGCAAACAAAAATTGCCAGTCCCAGTCCCTTAACTACAAGGCAACCCCTGGAATCCACGTCGTATCCCATCAGTCATCTTGCCTGGGACTTGAACGACTCATACCTCAACCCACATCTCCCTACGCTCGGAAATTCTGCAGAGCTAATTGCATGATTAGTGCTGTACAATTCTATGTCTTATCCTGAGGTATAGGAACTAGGGAGTTCAACAGACATAACTCACCGTGAGGATTGCGTGTCGGTTCAGGTAGCTGAGTTGGGTTGACGCATATCCCATTCTTACGGGCACACGAATAGTCTGGCCCACAGGTCTTGCAACACTTGCAGTCAGCGTTCCCACACCCATCATCTGTTAGGTATTCATCTCCAGCGTCGCAAAAATCTTCGTTGATATCCACGCATCTCCCCGGGTTGGGGCCATCAACACAGGCGCTGCTGGGAGTGCACTGTTGAGGGGAGAAAGGTGGGGGAAGGGGATAAAAGCAAGTAGAGGACGGAAGGGAAGGTATTGAGCTAGGAATAGGCAAGGGAAATAATTGTCAGTCCATACAAAGCAACTCTTGAAAGCCATCCACAAGTTATCATACTCGTAAGTCTTTTATCCACATGTTTCTCTAAGCTCTGAGAAGCTCTGTCGTATTCACACCACCAAGACTGTTTATTAAATCATTCTCCTGTTTGTTTATGACCCAGTCTTTGCTGATCTCATTCTCAACCAACAAAATAGCACACCAAAGTTATTTAATATTTCCGAGTTGGATTACTCTAGGCTTATAATTATATTTATCAATTGTTGAATATACTATAGGTGAGAGAAAAAAACTACATTGCCTTGTATATCACCAGGGAAAGAATGCCATGAAACAACTTTTGGTGTATCTTTTAGTATAAAAGTATCCTTGACATCCCGCCTTGCATTTGGAAAAAGTAATGGTTGATAACAGTAGATGTAGAAAGTGTCCCGCTTCAAATACCGTCAAAACTGAACTTTGAACTGAAGAAAGCCTAGTAATATAACATAAGCAAAGTTAAAGTGCATGACTCCTACGGGCGTCTAAGTGCTGGCGTTGACTTACTACTGGCTCACAGCACTTGCAGTTTCCATCGTCACAGCCAAATTGAGAGCTCGGCGCCGTGCCGGTACCGCACGTAGCAGTACCACTGATACATTGACCTCCGGCGTTCGCACAATCGTCGCTTGTTTGGCAGGTCATACAGCAGGTACACGCGCCCAAGCCACAACTCCCAGCTGCGTACTCGGTTATTGCAGAGCATGCGGAGTTAACCACACAGAGGCCATCATAACAGCTTCCATCTACACTACAAGGTTCACAGCACCTGTCAGAGGAACGTAGGTCATTGTAAATCAGGGGAAGGCGGTGGCCGCAGATATTTGAAGCTCTGCAGGGTGGCTATGTGGTCATCAAGCGTCAGAGGCAATGCTGAGCTCACGTCCCTTCGCCGTTGATTAACTTTTTCGCCCTACTCTGAATGGCAGAATAAGATCACCCACATAATAACATGAGAACATTAGGAGACAGCAAGAGGTCGGTAGGCCTATGCAGGGCAGCTCCTGTGAACTTAACCATACCTAGCCTCACTATCTATATGAATTTATCTAATCTTCATTTGGGTGCATGTATCGGTCGTTTTGGCACTCACAACATGACTGCCAAGCCAATTCTACTCACCCACCACTCTGTTGATCAGCCAATTTTTGCCTGTCCATGTCGAATCTGAATTTATCCAACTTAAAACCATTGCTAAGTGTCCTACCCGGCTCTACCTTACCACCAAAACCTTATTAACATCATCCTTATTGAAGCCCGTCATCCATTTATAAACTGCGATCAAGTCCCCTTGCACCCTCCGCCTTAATTTCTAGAGGATGCAATTCAAATGTCTGTCTGTCCTCAGAAGGCAAATTTCTTAACCCGTTGATCACCTTTGTCATCCTCTCTACTGTCCACCCTGCCTTCATTGACCGGGCCGTTATTTCTTGGAGGGCTAGGGGGGGCTATAACCCTCACTGTTTTCTATAGCGGCTTTTCTGTTCTTCGGTGTTTTCTATAACGGCCACTGTTTGTTAAAGCGGCAAAATGTCCCTAAAAGTGCTTATTTTTTCAAAAAAATTCCCCAACCTGCCCGTGCTCGCTTCGCTTGCCATCTCATGAACCTATGAACCCCGCTAGAGTCTATATAGCACCCCCCAAAGGTCTGCGAAAATTACGGGCCTGATTGAGATTGCCAAATGGAGCCTGGGGTAAGGGGTAGGGGGCTGCACCGTGAGTCGAACAGAAATATAAACTACAGCGTCATTAATAAAAGCGCCCTCATTAACAAAAGATTGAAAGCAGCAAACCGTGGACACACACACACACACACACACACACACACACACACACACAAACATCACACACACACAGTCATGTCACTATATACTTAGCGTTCACACTGACAGACAACAAAGAAAGTTCCCAAGCTCTCACCAGCAACTTGATGATTGACATAGTCCGTTAGGGAATTCCCCGCTCATGCAGCTATCCCTGCAGCTGCCATTTCCAGTACCACACGGGCTTGTTGAACAAGCTGAAAAATGAAGGAGAGAGTAAATTAAACAAGTGCGGCAGCATGTAGAGGAGTACACGTAGGTGTGTTTTGGGAGGAAGGTTCGGGAAATGTTCGGGGTGTAGCCTACTCCAGCGATGGGCGCGTTGTGAGAGGGATCATGAAAAGACAGAAGTGTTTTACTGTGAAGATGAATAAGGCGAGTGAAGGAGGACGTTATTCTTATTTGAGATCGGGGAATATCCATAATAAAGAACATGCTTCATTTCAAGTTGAGGTGATGTAGGCACTGCTGCATCATTGCCTAGTTTGAACAGTAACCAGCCGCCAGCCGAGGAAGATCCGCTGATGGTTATTTGTGTGTCCCTGTTACCGTCCTTGACCCTGTTACCGTCCACGGTGTCCGTGCAGCACCGGCAGCCGGCACTACATAAGTTCTCCGTGTCTGTTATTTCGTCGCATCCTTCAGGGTTCCTTCTAAAACAGGACCCACCGGCATTACTGCAACCCCTGTGAGTGGACGTGATGTTAAGCCGCGTTCACACCTGTGCAACTTTTCGTGCGCAACAGTCGCCCGTCAACCACGTACGGTTTACTATGCCGTGTTTTCTAATTTTCAGATCCTCCTTTGTATTGTCAGTATATGGAGGATTGGTCCAATGACAAAAGTATAAACTATATTGAGGATTATCGTTCATCTACTTGTCTGTGGATGGCTTGCTCTGCAGACTATAAAGACAGGGTAAAACGGAATGATTCTCTACAGTTCCTCAAAAATAAATGTGAAATAGGGACGTCGGAGGCAGTCCTGAACAAAATTAAAAGCCTTCGGTCGTACTTCCGACGAGTGCACAAGGAACACTTGTCGAAGACGAAGAGCGGTTCCGATGGTGATGATGTTCCAAAGCCGTCCTGGTTCCTCTACAAGTCACTTCTCTTCATTCTAGATGAAGAAGAAACAAGGCCTGGCAGAGAAACTTTCTTGACGACTGAAACGAGTATGTGTGCTTCACTCCAGGTGTGAGCAGAAAGAGGCATGTGCATCCATCGAGGAAGAGGCATGCGTGAGAGTGCGTGTTGCATGCGTAGAGGCATCGGAAGATGCACGGCAACTATGCGCAAGGCGCACAGGTCTGAACGCGGCATTAGGTGGTCAGTCAAGTTACCCGGTGGGCCCAAATACACTTATTCGAAATATACTTTTGGGACGTGCTTCAAACATTGTCTAAGTGAATGACATGTTTTTTTTGTGTGTGTTTTTTTGTTCATGACAATTTGTATCAGATGAAAACTTAGGGTAAGGTGGGGTAAGATGCCCCCTGGGGTGAAAGGCCCCCCTTGGTTTTGTTTTTCTTTTCTCAAGCAGTCACATGATCAAGTAGGCAACGCCAACTCTCTCTGCTCACAGGAACTACTGGAGTAAACAATGGACAGTTGCTCTGGCCACAAAGGGACATTTCTTCTTTTTGTCTAATTTCTTGTAAGTTTTCAGTGATTTTAATGATACCTAATTAACGACAAAGAACTGTAGAGTTAGCCTGATGTCTATGGATACTTGCTCTAAGATGTCTATACCATATTGCATGTGATTATACTCTGCCTACTTATTTGTAGGAAAGATGGTGACATTTTGTGTATATATGAGTTGCCAGGGTAAGAGGCCCCCTGTGCCTTTGGGGTAAGTTGCCCACAGGGAGGCCTTTTACCCCACATGTGGGCCTTTTACCCCATTATCAGCAACAAAGAAAAAAAACTCTATCTCCAGCTTCGTGTGATGAGGATGAATGGCCTTGTTTGGTGTGTGGGGAACCATTTGCTAATAGCAGACCTTCAGAAAAATGGGTCCAATGTCAGGGTTGTAGAAATTGGTCATATGCAGAATGTACAACTGGAGTAGGCCTAGATCTGTATGTAAGTCAAAACTGCGAGTCTGATAAGGCATTACAGTATTGCTATAAATAAATAAAAAATAGCAATACTGTAATGCCTAATCAGACTCATAGTTTTGACATACATACAGATCTAGGCCTACTCCAGTTGTGCATTCTGCATGTTTAAGTTTTTGAAAGGCATCCATAAGTGAACACTTTTGAGTTTGAGACTATAAGGAAGTTGGTATTTTTAACTGTTTCAGATATTAATATTCAACAGAAAGGACATATTTGATCAATTCTTATCAAAGTTCCATATATTTTTCATGAAAGTAGATGTTCCTTTTGTTACAAAAATTCAGAAGAAAGGGAAGCTAGAAGAAGGGGATACCTTTTAGAAAATTAATTAATTCTTTAGTTTTACATTCTATTCATTAGGAGACACAAATTTGACTGTGTTCCTATATTTCACATCAAGAGAGATTTATAGGGTATAGTTTTCAAAAAGTGAATACATTTTATATTTTTATAATGTGGGAAAAATATTTTTCTTATGTTTCTGTGAGTTTTATTACTGTAAACCAGAGTGGAGTAAAATGCCTACCCAGTGGGCTACTTACCCCACATGCGGGGTAAGAAGCCCCCTTTATTATTATCTTTTTTTAAATTGTCATTATAATAAAGTCAAAATCATAATGAGAGAATATAATATATTGGAAAAAATGTGGCTACAACAGCCAATCTCCCTTAAGGGGGGCAACTTACCCTGTCTAGGCCTCATGTCTTCGCTGTAGCTCCGCAGTGGATGGTCTCGTTGATCAAAAAGTTTTTTCGTGTCGGCATCAACGGTCCTGGACCCATCCCCTTGCTTCTCACCACCAGCCTGAGTGTTAAAGAAAGAAAGAACTCGCAATCTTTACTACGGAGCTGAGCTTCGCCCACAATATGGCGTTACAACTGTCGCCGAAGAGTAGCAGCTGGTCTGGACGTTGACGAGGCAGTCAACCAGATAGTCTGTCAGCCAAAACTTTCGAACCTGTTACTGGCGTTGTGCAGGAGACCATAACCTGAGACTTAATAGACTTATACCACACCTTTTGTGAAATTAACCAGATTGGCGAAATCGTTTTTGCGTTCCCTCCTGCGGGTCCTTATTTCCTCCCCGCCGCTCTGCCACATAGTCCCAACACCTATCTCTTCCTCTCATATGTTAGCTATAGGTAATATATGAGAGGAAAATATATAGGTGCTGCAGGGTACTGTTTTACAGAGTGGCGGGGAAGAAAGGGCCCGCTGGAGCCATCGCAAACACGATCTCCCTAATCTGGTTTCACTGTAGCTGACGTGTGTATATGCAAGAACACCTCGACCACAAATCATACTCACTTTGGACTGACAGACGTCCAGAGCCAGCAGTGTCAGCAGTCCTACTATAAGCGCAGTCCTCATCGCGGCTTATGGTTGCGGAGAGAAACAGAAACAGTGGTTGACAGTGTGGTATTCGTAGTGCAGCTACATAAAAAAGTTAGGACATGCAGTAATGGATACAAGGCAGATAAAAGGTTCAATAAACAGATTAAAAGAATAGCTTGGCACGAAAGATTGTACTGATTAGGTGAACAGGAGTAACGAAACGAATTTAGTGGTCATGTGGTCAGAGCAACTAAAGGAACTTAAGCCTAGAGGGGAGGATGGCAGTTTTTTGGAATGCCTTTTTCTTTTTTACGTTAAACCACAGCACCAGCACAGACGCTCCTGATGGGGCGTGTTGGACGGCCAAGACTGTGATAAGTCCTCAGGCTCAGCGCTTACCTCGCTGATCACACCTTTTGCTTTCCAACTTTTTTTGTGTGTGTAGGCACTTGCGGCCTCACCTGGTGTCGGTGATCTCTGCGGTGACAGGCAAACAGACAGACAGAGCTGGTGGTCGTGCTGCAGTGGGCGGGCGTGGTCGTGGCGGAGTCGCAGGCCGCAGCAGCAGTGTGGCTGTCCTGGCGGAGTCGCCCTTTAAATACCTGCATGTGGGCGGAGCGCGGCGCGGCGCGGCCACCTGTGCTGCCTTACAAGTGTGTGGGCTTTTTTCTTCTATATTTATTTTGGTATTTATTTATGTTATTTCCATTTTATTTATATTAATTTTCATTGTTATTGTTTTTAATTATTTTCATTATATGTACTTTTTTTGTGTTGAGTCAAAACAAACTTGGCAACTTACACTAAAGCTGCGCGTGGCCTCGGTGTTCATCTCCGTCACATAAGCCAATGAGCATGGCGGGTGGTAACCCATTACCCCGGGACAGGGCCATTGTGACATCCGGGTTCCAACAGTTTAGCTCCCCAGGTTTCCTCAGGTATACCCATTTATCGGCCAGGACGAAAGGGCAGCCACTAAGTGAAAGCAGCCAAAATCATTGTAAATTGGCGGATTGGCTTGGCCCACGTTGTCAAAGACTCGCTCATCACGAGTGCATGACACTGTCGCCATTTGTGCGAAGGACAATGATCCGTGTCTTCCAGTCGCTCGTGCCCGCTGTCTTACTCCATGGCTACGAGACATCGAATATATGATGCCTTCAGGCACCGAAGTCACGATATTTGCCGTAAGGATACCGTTGTGGCGATGACTGAGACAATTTACGTTTTCATGAAGATGAAAAGTGTTTCAGGAGATCATCTGAAGTTAACATTGCGTTGACAAAGAGAGTCCCTGCTAAAATCCTATCCATGTCCATTACTATTATACCTTCTGTCAAGGTAAAGAGAATGAAAGGTAGGTTCACTAGGGGGGGGGTACCTAAATTTGTCTCTTCTGCGCATGACGTCAGGTGAAAGAAGGGCTGATGGGTCCGGACATGCCCGGCATGGAGGAGGGGTCAGTCGTGTGCACCAGCCTCCTGACCTGGCTTCTCGCTCACTCAATGAGAAACTTAGCTAAAGTGTATTTTCTTTCAATATGCCTTTTTTTTTTTGTGTGTGTGTATTGTGCGCGGTTGTCGATCAGTTTCGGTGAAAGGAAACAGTAATATACGGTTTCATCAGCTGCCAAGAGATCAAGAACTTTAAAAAAAATGGATGGAAATATGTAATATAAAAAATAATACTTATTCTCGAGCAGATTCTGTTGGCTTTTTGTGTAGTCTCTACATGCCGTAAAAGAAATAAACACTGGTATAAAATTAGGTGTTGGTCACAGACCTTAGATCTCCATCACTGAGTATAGACCAAGCTACCTGTCATTCTCTTTAACTTTAAATGTACACGTTTCTTTAGACGTCCGCGCTAATCTTTGCCGTACCAATATGGCGGCCTGCTGCCGACCATATACGCCAGTCAAGCGCGCGGTATCTACTCAACTACAACTTTATTTCACGTGACGTCACACCCTGCGCGGAGCGGCCGGTGTGAACCTACCTCCCATTCTCTTTACCAGGATCAAAGGGCACAGGGTCTTCCGGGGAGCGCGTCAAATTTTGAATCAACTGGCGCAAGGGTTTAGAGTTTTGGTTTACGCTCAAGGATTATACAGTATACTATAAGGATAGCTCAATAAGCATTTGTTTTACCCACAATGCACCGCGGATGATGTCACACGTGTACACAAATGGTGCTGGGCCGGAAACTGGTTCACTTTACTGTGTTCTCACCGCAGCGTGCTCAGTGAAAATGGTGATTTGTGCTGTATAAGGGTGTTACAGTGGCTCAACGGCTATAATAAGAATAGCTTATTAAGCATTTGTTTTACCAACAATGCACCGCGTATACAATCTGGTTCACTCTCGCCATATAAAATGTATTAGAAAACCATTATTTATTAATCTTGTCACTCATTCATCACTCATTCATAGTCAGATTTTGTGCTTTTTTGATAGCTAAGGATATGTAATTAAATTAGGCAGCTGTTGAGTTGGCAAATAGTATACAGTAATATAATTATTTGATAAATATGTTAGAAAAAGGATACTGAGAAATATTGCTATATACCATATATCAATTTTTTATTTTTTTAATATTTTTTTTTACGTTGATTGCCTATTGCGCCGGTAGGCATCTTCCCGGTGGGGCCTGATGGTCGGCCCAAGGCTTCTTCCAGGTGGGGCCTGATGGTCGGCCCAGCCCGTTCTGGCGCAGGCGAGTGTTTATAGTGGCGCCATCTATCTATCTATCTATCTATAACGATATTGATGACAGGATTAGTTACTCCTTTAAAGTTGTAGAAAATGAAAGTTAATGAAATTTGAGAAAACGTAAGCATCGATATATGGCAGACAGCCGATCCAGGATTCAGGACGTTTCAATAGGTAGAGGAGGTAGCGTTATAACTGTATTTCGTAAAGAATCCTCATAACCAAAAAACTAACTAAAATTATGAGATTTTTTTTTTTTTAACCCAACATTGAATAAACAACAGACCAATAATATGCAAATACGTATAACCACCGTTGCCAGATTGTCGTACTCAGAGCATAGTATTTACCGGTTTCTGACGCCTAACTATTACCAAGAAACATCAGAATTTAACTCTTTTAACGATAACTATAAATCAATTTCGTTATTGGAGCCTAGAAGACAGTTTGGCGTAGGAAGTCGGAAATATAATCGGCTGAGTACGACAATCTGGCAACGTTGAGGCTGTAGCCCGCAGGCCCCAGGCAGCAGGCCCGCCATTTTGAGGGTATCAGATACCTGAAATAGCACATTTTTACTGAGCAAAGCAGGTGATATCACGTATTGTGACTTCGTGAGCTTTCATATTTATCTATTTGTGTATATTTCATCGTGGCAAAACTTAAGTTACTGTTGTGCTGGATCTATGGGATCTATGGGCCTCTGGAAGACTCTGGGAGGAGCGAGCATGGGGGCGGGGAGCAAGGCCCCGCCCGCGCCCCGCGGGGCCCGCTGCCAGGCGCCAGGCGGGAAGTGTTGCCAACTCGCACATATTTTTGCTACATGTTCTTGTATGATATAATATATACTGTAACGTTCTAGACTGTACTGTTCTGTATATATATATATATATATATATATATATATATATATATATATATATATATATATATATATATATATATATATATATATAAATATATATATATGTTGTGCTGGAAGCTTCCCCGGCGACCATAGGCCTCTAGAAGGCTCCTGGGAAACGAGCAAGGGGGGAGCAAGGCAGGCCGTCCGCGCCCAGGGCGCGGCCAGGCGCCAGGCGGGAAGTGTTGCCAACTCGCACATATTTTTGCTACATGTTCTTGTATGATCTAAAATATACTGTAACATTCTAGACTGTACTGTTCTGGATATATATAGGAGAAGAGGGCGAGAGAGTCCCAGTCCCAGTAATAGTAAGCTAGTGGTAAGTGAAGAGTCAGAGTGAAGTGTACTACGAAGGAAGAATATTAAACTACAGAAGCTGTGCAAAGTGTTTACATATCTCCCTCCCACGGAGTCTCCTGACGGCGACACGGAACCCAAGTAACACGTCCGGCATAACACTGGTGTCAGGAGTGTAGCCATTTGTTTTTTCGCCATGGAGACTCGTTCCCAAGCTGCCCAGAGGGACGACATGTTGACTGAACTTTTGGAAGCCTTGAGACTACAGGGGGAGAAACAAGAAAGAGCACAGCAACAACAAGAAAGAGCACTCCAGGAACTCAAAGAACAACAAGAAAGAACACTCCAAGAACTCAAAGAACAACAAGAAAGAGCACAGCAACAACAAGAAGGAACACTCCAAGAACTCAAAGAACAGCTAGAAGATCGCTTCACAGGATTACAGCTACAGCTAAAAGCAGTACAAGATGGAAGTGAATCAGTGCGAAGAGAAATGATTGATGTGACCACGAACTTGGGACAACGCCTGATAGAAGTGGAGAAAGAACACACAAGTCTTCAACAAGAGATGGAGGTGGTACGAGAGACGACACACAAAGAAATATTAGAAGTGCAGGGAAAGGTGAACCGTACTGAACAGGCAGTTTGTGATGTAAGTGACAGAGTGAAGGCCCTTGAAGATTGCTTGGCTGGAAACGGACAGCCAGTGCGTCCAGGGGCTAGTTGTACCCAAGATGCTTCTCCTACGCAAGTCCGGAGTAGTTTGAGCCCTGCTTCGCCTGAGTTTATCCCCGCAAGAAGTTCCGCCAGCCCCATGAGTCTGCTGGGTTCGCCTGTTAGAAAGAAGCCTCAGGAGTTTGATGGCAAGGTCTCCTGGGAGGCTTACCGCGCTCAGTTTGAGCTGTTGGCAGCTCGGAACGGATGGGATGACCAAGAGTGCGCGGTGCAGCTGGCCACTAGCCTGAAAGGAGCGGCGCTGGAGGTCCTTGCTCAGCTCGACAATGCGACAAAGGGCAGCTACAGCGGGCTGGCACAGGCGCTGGAACAACGATATGGGACCAAGCACCAGAACGAGCTCTTCAGGGTTAGGTTCAGAACCCGCAACAGGAGGCGCGGCGAGTCTCTTCAGGAACTCGCTCAGGACCTTGAGAGCATGGCGCACAAGGCATACCCAGGTGCCACCCCTGACCTGCTGACGGTTTTGCTGCGTGATCAATTCATCGATGCCCTGGACAGCCCTCAGCTGAAGATACAAGTGAACCAAGCTAAGCCTACATCAATGCAGGAAGCTCTGGCACGTGCCATGGAGTTTGAGTCCTTTGTTAGGTCTAGCTTGTCAAGCTTCAGGGACGACTCGACTTCTGGCTTTAGGGCACGAAAGGGCGCTGTCAGCGACACAGACAGGTTCCAGGGATCGTGCTGGTACTGCGAGAAGGTTGGGCACAAGGAGAACGAATGCTATAAGAGGAAGAAAGAATATGAAGGTGGCGTTAAGAAGAAGCCCAGAGAAGGACCCAAGTGCTGGACCTGTGGAGAAAAGGGGCACTGGAAGAATGTGTGTCGGAAAACTGTGCCCCCGGCGAGGGACCACCACTCGGGAAACTAAGGAGGACTGGTTCACGGGGGCAACGACCAGTCTGTCCTGTACATGCCCCGAAGATGTCAATGTGCAGGAGAACCACCATGACGAGCTGCCAAGTGGAGGGCAAGGTTGACGGAGTGTTGTGGCCTGTGGTCGTCGACACAGGCTCAGAACGCACATTGGTGCGGCCTGACGTGGTGAGTCATCGTCGGCTTCCTAAGACGTCGCATCGACTGTGCGGAGTCACTGGACACTATGCAGAGCTCAGAGGTCCAGTGGACGTGAAGTTTGAGCTCGGAGGAAAGGAAGAGTCCCTCTCTGTGTATGTGGCCGACATGGACGACCCCTGCATCCTAGGTATGGATTATCTTGTCTCCCACAGGTGCGAGCTGGACTTTCGCGCTAAGCAGCTGACTGTAGGAGGAAGGAGGGTGCCACTGACGACTGTGAACAAGGAAGACCTGCCAGTGACGGTCAAGCGCACCACCATTATCCCTGCGAGGTCGGAGATGCTGTTACCCTGTCAAATTACGGGTGCCCCCCCGGCTAGCCTGTGTGTGGTAGAGAGTGGAAGTCGATGTCCGGTAGAAAACGGGGTGATTGTAGGCAGTACTTTGGTAGACCCTGCTGCAGCGGAAGTGCCTGTCGTCGTGGCCAATGTCTCCTTCAGCCCAAAGAAAATAGAACAAGGGACCATGGTGGGGTTGTGCCAAGAGATCGACCAGGAACCGAGAACCTGTGTCTGCAGGAGAACCCTGACGAAGCCCCAGGAGGAGCTGCCCGACTACCTGCGCGACCTGTTTGACAGGAGCTCCAAGTGTCTAGAGGAGCCCTAAGTGGAACAGCTCAGGGAGCTTCTCGTAAGGAATGCAGATGTGTTTTCCACAGGAGACCTGGACTTGGGGTGTACGGATCTGGTAGAGCACCACATCGACACAGGTAGCCACCGCCCAGTGAAGCAAGCTCCTCGAAGGATGGCACCAGCCCGTCGCAAGGAGATGGATGAGGTAATGGATGATCTCCGGCAACAGGGGTTAATCGAGCGGTCCAGCAGCCCGTGGGCGTCTGCTGTAGTGCTCGTCAGAAAAAAGGACGGTTCCCTCAGGTGCTGCGTGGACTACCGAGCCCTCAACGATCTCACCATCAAGGATTCATACCCACTCCCACGGATCGACGACACGCTCGACGCCTTGGTGGGATCAAAGTTGTTTTCAACACTGGATATGATGTCTGGGTATCACCAAGTCAAAATGGCGGAGCAGGACAAAGAAAACAGCCTTCTCCTACGGTCAAGGCCTGTGGCAGTTTAAGGTCATGCCCTTTGGCCTGTGCAACGCGCCGGCCACGTTCGAGCGGCTGATGGAGAGGGTGCTGGAGGGACTTCACTGGAAGACGGCACTCATCTACCTCGACGACGTGATTGTCTTTGGCCAGACCTTCGAGCAGGAGATGGAAAGGCTATCAGAGGTTTTCGCCCGGTTTAGAGCTGCACACCTTAAGCTCAGCCCGAAGAAATGCTGTCTGTTCCAAAAGGAGGTCCAATACTTGGGACACATCGTGAGCGAGGCTGGAGTACGCACTGATCCTGAGAAGGTGGCTGCGGTAAGGGACTGGCCGACACCCACCAACGTGAAGGAGCTGCGGAGCTTCCTCGGGTTGTGCTCATACTACCGCAGGTTTGTGAAAGGCTTCGTTACGATTGCTGCACCACTGCACCTCCTGACGAAGAAGGAGCGCAAGTTTGAGTGGACAGCGGAAACTCAGGTTGCCTTTGAGAAACTCAAGGAGGCCCTCATCAGCTCGCCCGTACTCACCTACCCAGACCCCTCTAAGCCTTTTATACTGGATTGTGATGCCAGTGATGAGGGGATTGGTGGAGTGCTGTCCCAGGCATGTGCCGACATGGAACGGGTTGTGGCCTACTTCAGCAAGAAGCTCACTCCAGCCGAGAAAAACTATTGCGTGACCCGGAAAGAACTCCTGGCAGTAGTCAAGAGCCTTGACTTTTTCCATGCTTACCTGTACGGTGCAACTTTCACCATCCGCACGGATCACGCTGCATTGCGGTGGCTGAAGTCACTGAAAAACCCTGAGGGCCAGCTTGCTCCCTGGATAGGTAAACTAGAGCAGCATCACTATACTATTGTGCACCGATCTGGACTAACACACGGTAACGCGGACAGCTTGAGCCGGCGCCCCTGCCTACCTGAGTGTCAACATTGCCTCCAGAGGGAAAGCGTCCAGAATATGTGCCGCCGCACTACAGTGGAACAGACAGCGGAGGTGCCATGGGAAGACTTGGGAAAACTGCAGCGGGAGGACCGAGATTTGAGACCAATTATGGAGTGGCTGAGTCAATCGTCAACGCGACCTGGGTGGGAAGTAATCTCGAGAGAAAGCCCTACCACCAAGAATTACTGGACTCAGTGGGACACTCTTCGGATGGACAACGGGGTGTTGCAGCGACGCTGGGTCTCTCATGATGGTCTTGACCACTACTGGTCCACGGTGCTACCTGTGAAGTCCCGGGAAGGCGTCTTGAAAGAAATGCACGACAGCATCACCAGCGGACACCTTGGGGTAAAGAAGACACTGAGTCGCCTGCGCTAAAGGTTCTATTGGGTTGGCATGAGGAAGGACGTGGAAGAATGGTGTCACGCGTGTGAGGTGTGCTGTGCAAAGAAGGGCCCCAAGAAGCGTCACCGTGCCCCATTGCAACTATACCAGGTTGGAGCCCCCATGGAACGGGTGGCAGTGGATATAGCAGGACCCTTGCTTCTGACGACGAACGGAAATAGATACATCTGCGTCACAATGGATTACTTCACCAAGTGGCCGGAAGCCTACGCCATCCCTGACCAGGAAGCCACTACCATCGCCAAGGTTTTGGTGGAGAAGTTCGTCTGTCGCTTCGGTGTGCCTAACGAGCTCCATTCCGACCAGGGAAGGAATTTTGAGTCAACAGTCCTTGCTGAGTGCTGCAAGCTCCTGGGTATCAAGAAGACCCGGACCACCCCTCTGCACCCACAGTCAGATGGAATGGTGGAGAGGTTTAATTGGACGTTGGGCCAGGAGTTGGCCAAGCAGTGCAACAATGATCAGTCTTCATGGGATCAGAAGCTGCCTGCGCTCCTCATGGCCTACAGGTCTGCCGCCCACGAGACTACGGGGTATTCACCGGCAAAGCTGATGTTTGGACGTGAGCTGCGATTGCCGGTGGACCTACTGACAGGAAGGCCTCCTGGGGAAAGCCTTCCAAGGGACGCCTCCAGTTTTGCCTGTCAACTAGAGGAACGACTGGAAGAGGTGCACCATCAAGTCCGTGGTGCCTTGAAGTTCTCCGGGGAGGCCATGAAGCGCGGTTACAATATGAGGGCAAGCCACGCTGACTTCAAGAAAGGAGACCAAGTCTGGCTTTACAACCTGCAGAGGAAGAAAGGACAGTCTCCGAAGTTACAGAGCCCCTGGGAAGGCCCTTATACTGTGCTAGAACGCCTCTCCGACGTGACTTACCGAATCCGGAGAACGGAAAGGACCAAGCCGAAAGTTGTCCACGTCAACCGTCTATGGAGGTACCACGGTCCGGGAAACTACACCTGGAACAACTACAGACACCCAGCAGCCGACGAAAACGCAAGGGACGTCCAGGACCGAGAGGACGTCGACGACGACATAGGCCTTCTGGACCTTTCAGCTGAGGGAGAGAGCCTCCCGGCTTCGGCAGATGTTCCAGGGACACCCCAAGAAGCGGACGACGACGAGGCGCACCAGGAGACAGACGCGCAGGAGGCAACGAACAGAAGACAGAGACAACGCAGGCGTCCACAGCGATACGACGATTATTATGTTTTTGATTAATTCTCTTATGTTTGTACATAGTTAAGTGTGTGATCGGGACGATCACAATTAAGAGGGGGGGATAGTGTTGTGCTGGAAGCTTCCCCCGGCGACCATAGGCCTCTAGAAGGCTCCCGGGGAAACGAGCAAGGGGGCGGGGAGCAAGGCGAGCCGTCCGCGCCCCGCGGGGCGCGGCCAGACGCCAGGCGGGAAGTGTTGCCAACTCGCACATATTTTTGCTACATGTTCTTGTATGATCTAAAATATACTGTAACATTCTAGACTGTACTGTTCTGGATATATATAGGAGAAGAGGGCGAGAGAGTCCCAGTCCCAGTCATAGTAAGCTAGTGGTAAGTGAAGAGTCAGAGTGAAGTGTACTACTAAGGAAGAATATTAAACTACAGAAGCTGTGCAAAGTGTTTACATATCTCCCTCCCACGGAGTCTCCTGACGGCGACACGGAACCCAAGTAACACGTCCGGCATAACAATATATATATATATATATATATATATATATATATATATATATATATATATATATATATATATATATATATATATATATATATATATATATATATATATATATGAGACAGGGCGAGGAGTCAGTCCCGGTCATAGTAAGCTAGTGGCCAGTGAAGAGTCAAGAGTGAAGTGTACTACTAAGGAAGAATATTAAACTACAGAAGCTGTGCAAGGTGTTTACATATCTCCCTTCCACGGAGTCTTGTGACGGCGACACGGAACCTAAGTAATACGTCCGGCATAACATTACTATTTTCATTTTCACCAGTGACACGAGTTTGTAACTGTTTATCACACTAAAATTTCACTCTAATAAGTGAATCAGACCTCACAGAAATATTACCAGTGTGTGTATGAATGAATACAAAGATAAACACATACTTTGATTTAATTCTAGGATGTCTCGTGGATCCTTAATAAATAAAAACAAAATATCCGGATAGGCTACTCGTTAGCCCGTTACCTTCAATGGCCCCCCAAAAACAGTCCCTCAGCAGTTTGTACCCCACATATGGTGATGTTAGGTGCGCCTATTATGTACTGCTACTCTGTGTGGGTGTTAATAGGGGCACCTAACATCACCATAGCCGATCCAGGATTCAGGACATTTCCTAAGTATAATGTAATGTATATATTATAATGTACATGTGAGTGTGTGACTGTGTGTCTAAGCACAGGCTCAGTGCCCTTGCCAGGATGTTATGGAACACGTCAGAGCTGATGGCCGTGGGAACACATGCTGAGCTAACGCAAGGATCAGCAAATAATGACTTTTATCAGCAGTCATCAACCGGAAGCCACACCCTTCCGGAAGAATCAAGATGCAGTAAAAAGGGCGAGCAACACGGAGAAGAGGAGAGAAGACGGGAGACGGGCAGGCGAGCGGTGCTCAGCCTCCCTGTGGTGTGGCTTGCTCTAGTTTCGTGCTACTCGCTCACGTAAACTTTTGTGTAAAGCTGTTAATATAGTTATAATACATTTCACGCTTTTAATGTCCATGTGAGAGAGAGAACTAAAGTGAACTAAAGTGAACTTATAATGGCTACCGCTCGGCCACACCTCACTTAAGTGAATGCTATTGTGTTATCTCACCTACT
>NW_026111183.1:120000-124870 GCF_024679095.1 Eriocheir sinensis | reverse complement strand
ATTACTTAGATATCATACTCACCGATGCAGCCGTACATGGTGTTGGCCAATAGTATGTCCCTGAGAGAGTCCCGTGCGCTGGCCGATGAGCTCCTGCGCCAAGGGATATAGGGTGGCGATGGTCGTCTGGCCGTTGTTGGTGAAGCCCTGAAAAATGTGTCAAGGGGGAGTCTGCTGCGGGGAGTTAAGGGCCAGTTCGACAGTCCAACACTCTGTGCCGATTTCACAGTCCAACACAGTGTCTTCGTAACAGCCCGAACCAAACTAGAGAATCCCATACAATCCAAAATGGGGAGGTCTTCGATGCCACACTAAATACACAAGACTTCCTGTATAGTTTCATGAAATTTGTGAACTTAAATGTAAACACCAGACACTATACAAGAAAATTTCGAAGGCTCTGCTATTGGTTTGGGAGCTTACTAACCCATCATGGGGAACTGTGAGACTGGCCCTCTGTCATTGTTATCGCCCAAACTAAACCATATCCACTACAATGATCCGCTATTTCTACTCATTACATGATATACTAGTAAAGAGATTTCCTGTGTAGTTTCCTAAAATTCCCTCCACCTTTTTATATCAACTAGAGCTACAAGGAATTTTCGTCGTATTTTGTGTTTAGTTGGGGAAAAGGAAAGTTTGGTTTAGTCGGCGCAACATCTGTGGTCATATGCCGGATAGAGACAGGAGGGGGAAGGAATTATAGGAGAAGGGAACAGACCCCAGGAGACGGGACACAACCCCCGATTAATACCTGGTACCCATTCACTGCTGGTGGGACAGGGGCGGTATCAGCAGAAAAAGCCGCCCAATTTTTCCACTTCGAATCGAACCTGGGCTCGATTGTGAGCCGAGGTGTTAACCACTGCACCACGAAGCCCCTGTTTGGTAGGGGGAGCTTGCCAAACTTGTTTCTATTTGATCAAAAATACCCTAAAGACGACGAGACGTTTTACAATAAGGAGCGTATAGTCATCATGAAGAAGGAAACCATACCATGCAAAGTCCTCACTGTAGAACCGTAGTGCATGTCGGATGAGTAGTCGTACAGGCGTTGTAGGTGTAAGTGACCACTGACGTGCTGTACTTATTGAAGTTGTTTTGCCAGTTTGGATGTTGCCACAATTTCGATGACCAGCATAGTCGTCGATGGTCGGGGGCGTGACTCGCACGAACCCAATGGCGCCGATCTCTCATGGGCGACGGTGCCGAGCTGACCTGCGTCGAGGAGAACGATGTTATTAAGACTTGGTCGCTCAAACAACTACACACACACACACACACACACACACACATATATATATATATATATATATATATATATATATATATATATATATATATATATATATATATATATATATATATATATATATATATATATATATATGTATATATATATATATATATATATATATATATATATATATATATATATATATAATGCATGTAATATGATCAAAATGTATAGACAATGATAATGATTATCAATGCTAATATTGATAATTATAATAACTAATATTATTATTTTTGTTATTATTCATTATCTCATCTTTATTATTACTAATTATTATTTAGTTATCAATGGTATTGCTTTTAGGAAAAGGTCATCTTCTGTGCAAACAGTTGCGACTTGAATTTCATTTACTGTATGGTTTCTTAATAGAGGGGGTTTTAGAGAAGACAGTTTAGAATCAGTGCTGGAAAGACAAATAAACCAAGTGGGTACAAGTTTTAAAATTTAGAGGAACAAAGCATGTTATAGGAGCAGAACCAGTGTAGAGTGAGCGGTATTGGGGAGTGCAGTATGGTAACTATATAATTTTATTGTGTTACGACACAATATTACCATAGTATAGTGGAAATGTTCAGCAACCCATTCTGGGCCAGCATGCCGACGCCCACGACCACAGCATCCAGACCCTTCAAAAACCTGACGTGCCGTTGAGCGAGGTTGGACGTGAGCTGGAATCTGATGCAGGTGTTTTGCTCCCAGTGAGCAATCCCCTGCATTTATAGCGGCAGCAAGCAGTGGCGGCTGAGTCCGAGGTGAAGCAAAAACAGAATATGTACATTTTTTTTATGAGTATAAAGAAAGAGCTAGCACGTGTTACTGAACGTATATAATCGAGATTTATAATTCAGGTTCTTTGCGCTTTGAGTATGTTAACACATCTCGATAGTAGGCCAAATACTCTTATAGATCGTATTACAAGACATTTCTTCCTCCCAAGAACACACATATATTTGGCAAGGCTTTCGGCGTAGGAGTTGTGGGCATTTCAGGAGTAGTTTTTATGACTCCTGGTGGTAGTTTTGACCCTTCTTCTGTATCGTGAACTCAATAACAAGCACTCTTCATTAGAACCCGACTGACCCGCTCTTTTGGGCTTTATAAATAGATGATGTGAGAAGCGAAAGTGTCTTGTAATACCTACCGCTTTTTGTACGCTCAGTCTTTCATCTTGCTTGTGAATAGGAAACATAATTTTTTACATACAGTCGGTAGTATCCCGAGGTAGTGAGGGCACGGTGGGAAGCCGCCTCCTGTTCAGGCCAGCGCGCGCTGAGAGGTCTGCAAGGGCCTTCTCTCCCCTGACCGCTTTCGCCACTGGCTCTCCGTCAAAGACCAATGTCTCCTTCAAAGACTCTGGTGACCGTTCTACAACTTACTTCAGGATTGGTTTCCATGGAAAGTCTCGTGTCTTAATGAAAAAACGGAGGAAAGAATAAAAGAAATATTCGGAATAGCTGACAGGAAGACAAGAGTGATGAAACTATTTGGACGGTATTATAAGACAGTTTCTCTTCTCACATCAGCTATTCTAAAGGTCAAAGAGGGATCAATTGCCAGGTTCTAATGGTGTTTCTTCAGATCATGGTACAGAGGAAGATCAAACACCAAGATAAAACTCTAACAAACGACAGAAACCTGTTTTAAACTCCCCGACCCTAAGAGAACCGTATTACTAAACTTATTTGTCATAAGTTCACCTATTTGACAGGATTTCCTAGGACATTTCCAGGGTAGTTTTTTACCTGATGGTAGCTTGTCAGCTTCTTCATGCCGTGAACCTAAGAAACACTCATTAGAACTCAATTGCCTCCCTCTTTGACCTTTAGAATAGTTGATGTTAGAGCGAAATGGTCTTATAATACCATACTGTACAGTGTGTATTACGCAGATTACTTATTCATTATTTTTTTTTCAGACTCACAGATCTCTCATTTTCTGCTTTGCCATCGGTCCTCGTGGCCTTTGTCCCCATCACTCCTATGGGGAAAAATATATTTACATTAGTGCAATAAGGTGATTAAAGCTGATTGCATCCACATAGCTGAGCGTGGCTGCGTGCTCAACTCCATCCTTCCTTTGAGCCCTTAATGGTGGGAAGCCGTCTATATACCAAGTCAAGTCATACACAAGGTTTGTGGGAGAGACACGACCGAGGCGTGGTTTGTGCATTGACACTGCTTGGGCCAAACTATAAAAAGAATTATGAGGAATGTAGAAACAGAGGTTAGAGAAAACGAAGGAAAGGCGGACTAATTTAAATCAATCACTTCATGCCTCCCTCACCCCACCGCCGTTTGTAGGCATTGAAATTACAGTCACGCACAATAAAAGTTGGGTGCAGGCTACAAGTGACATATAGTTCCTCAAATAGATATACTGAATGATATACTAGGCGATATAAGTTTTAGGAAGTAATGAGTGTTCAGGGCATGTCCCCATTGGATAATGTGTGGGGAGAGATTCTCTACAATAGTTTAATCAGACCCACTTGGAATATGCAGGACAGTTTTGGTCTCCCCTGTACAAGAGATATTGCTAGAAATTAGAAGGTGTTTGGCGTTGGGCAACGAAATGATCCGCTTCCTTGCGCAACAAATCCTACGAAGAGCTTTCCACCCTTAACATATTTCTCTCTTGAAACGCGTCGCCTCCGAGAAAACTGATCGAATGTTTAAATACTTAATGGTTTTCACGAATGTAGACAGATCAACATTATTTTATGATCGATGACACTTTTGCGCACGAGGAACAATGGCGTAAAACTCAGATGTGAACAAGTAAATTCAGACTGCGCAAATTTTCTTCACCAGCGTTTGATGCGAGAATGGAATAAGCTGCCATCAGTGGTCCAGTGCTTAACACGATTGACTCCTTCAAAAAAAAGTTCGACCGTCACTTCCCTTTAACTAATATCAACTTCAGAGTAGAAATGCAACGTTTTGGAGCCTTCTGATTAATGTAAAATCCCTTGGGTTTTGATAATTAAATTCTTTGACTGTTCTCAGGTGTTGTTAGACTGCTTAGGTGCACGAGTGTGACGACTTGTTCTACTCTTCACTTGCTCGCTATAGATTGTTTTGGGTGAAGCTTAAACTCCTCTGATTGGTAATGAATTTAGTAGGGTGAATTGATTGCACATTGTAGGTAATTCTTCATCAAACCAGATTTGTCTTCCTTGGCTTTCGAATTTGTAACTTTCTTACTTTTTCAATAGTTTGAATTTGGAGGTCAATTACTGATTCAACTTCAGCATATCTTCTCAAACGTTTCATAGGAGCCTGAACCCTACTATTCTTAAGGAGGGCAGGAACGCTGATCAAATTTGGGCTAAAATTCAATGGACCATAATTAAGTTGTCTAATAGTAGTTACTGCTGGTATGTCAATTCGATCAGCTATCTAGTCAGAGGTACCTATAAGATGAGGAGTATGCTGTGATGGAAAGTTCCTTAATTGCTTCGCGTTATTGAGGGTTAGAATTGATTCTTAGGAATGAAAGATGGGCAGTAGACAAGTTTCCGTTTTGTTACTTATCGTCAGCCAACAATATTTCCTTTATGTTAACCAAATC
>NW_026111183.1:115000-117500 GCF_024679095.1 Eriocheir sinensis | reverse complement strand
GTTACCGGGGTATGAAAACGTTTAATAGTGACCGGAAATAAGTGGAAAGAACGTGAAAAAACGGGTGACACGTAGCCGCTGCAGCGATGGGTTATCCTCAGTTTTCCTCTCTACTTACTGTGTTCCATGGTTTTATATGCAAATATTCGTGGCACATGCTTGGTAGTGAATGGAAGTAGCCAGACGCTGGTGGTACAGCCGTGCCAAATGCCGCTGAGCAAATCAAAATGAAAGACACCTTAGCGGGTCCAGCTGACAGCTCTGGGCACCAGATCAAAAGTGGTGGTGTTTTTTACTGGAATTACCTGATTTTGATCTGTAACATTTCAAAGACTCAAGCAAATAGATTATATGAAAAGAAATGCTGTTTATAGACTTGTGAAGGTGCACTTGGAGCTCTGTTGATGAAGATTAATCACTCAAATCATGGGACTATTATTTATTACCTGTTATTTGTTTAGCAGTATGTCTCGGTCATATTCATTGATTGGTAACCAATTGTGTTGTGGCTTGTTCACCAGGCTGGTCGAGTATGAAAGAGGATGGCCAAAGCTGGTGGTGAACATGGAATCCCCAAGATAAATTTTCAGCAAAGGGAGAGTGGGTGGAATGTGCTCCTCCAAGAGTTCAAATAGTCTCAAAGTGCATATGAATTAGTAAGTTAGGTGAGAGATAAAGCAACACAAATGTATTTATTATGAATGACAATGAAATCTTGAACAAGATGGTGGAAAATTCAGAAAGTCAGGTCGTGAGACACGAGCAAGTGATGATATATATATATATATATATATATATATATATATATATATATATATATATATATATATATATATATATATATATATATATATATATATATATATATATATATATATATATATATATATATATATATATATATATATATATATATATATATATATATATATATATATATATATATATATATATATATATATATATATAATATATATTATATATATATATATATATATATATATATATATATATATATATATATATAAATATATATAGGCCCCATTCACCGCGTGGACGACGGGTTCAAATCCCCACGAGTGCCACTCCAGTTTTTCAGTCACCCACTTCGAGTGGCTTAAAAACCCCACAGCATGCGTCTCAAGACCCTGCATCAACCCGGACTCTGAGGAAGCCGTCCAAGCGAATCAAGAACGAGTTCCCGAGGCAGCATGAGCCAATGCAAGATGGCGCCACTATAAACACTCGCCTGCATGAGCAGACTGGAGCCGACCATCCATTACCTGGAAGAAACCTTGGGCCGACCATCCCAGGCCCCCACCGGAGATGCCTACCAGCGCAACAGGCAGCGACGTAAAAAAAAAAAAAAATATATATATATATATATATATATATATATATATATATATATATATATATATATATATATCTCTCTCTCTCTCTCAATTGAAAAACCTCAGCTTGTGCGGCGGCCAAAATTCGAACCCGCGTCCTCCAGGAGCTCCTGTACTTGGGGCCGTCACATAACCATTCAATACCGCCTCCCAATATATATATATATATATATATATATATATATATATATATATATATATATATATAGATAGATAAATAGATGGAATAGATAGATGAATATAGATAGATAGATATATAGATATAGATAGATAGATAGATAGATATGAATATGAATAGATAGATAGATACAAATATATATATATATATATATATATATATATATATATATATATATATATATATATATATATATATATATATATATATACACACACAGTGCGTTCAAAAGTATCCGTAACTTTGAAATAAAAAGAAAAGGAATTTTGTATATTTCACACAAATTTCAGTTAATCTGCCTTTGAAGTACTTTCTCAACAGGAGTTCACACACTTCTCCCAACTTGGTGCTGCCACTGCTAGTAACATTCCTAAATCCTTTACTGTAATAGTGTGAAGATCTGCCGTCCTTTCTTCATAATTTCCTTATAACGCTTCCCTTTCAGGATTGTTTTCAGTTTAGGGAGCAGCCAGAAGTCAAAGATTATGTGTCGAAGAATAGGGAGGGGTGTTGAACAGAGTGGAGTGTTGTCTTTGGCCAAGGTGACTGTGTGCGACGAAAACGATGACCGGAAATGGGCGGCGAAAAAACTGACAGCTTTACACGATAATACTGGGTCATTCCACCACCTGATCCAGGTTTCTTGGCCAAAACAACACTCCGCATTCAGCACCTCATTCTTCGGACATAACACCTTTAGAGAATTATGAAAACGTTTCAATTGTGATATATACACATATATATATATATATATATATATATATATATATATATATATATATATATATATATATATATATATATATATATATATATATATATACATATATATATATATATATATATATATATATATATATATATATATATATATATATATATATATATATATATATATATATATATATATATATATATATATATATAT